>NW_027498146.1:0-145237 GCF_021521415.1 Bidens hawaiensis
AACTAATAGTAGAACAGTGAAATTTGATGAGGATCAAGAATCACAAGATGATACACAATTGGTTGATACTAGCACTCAACAAGAGGTTGTTGAAAGTGATCAAGTGGTTGATCAAAACACACAAAACGTTCGCAGATCTGGTAGAGTTAGCAATCCACCTGAAAGGTATGGATTTTTTGTAGAAGGTTGCTACGTGGTAGATTCGGATGAACCAACCACATACCGTGATGCAATGTCCAAGAATGATTGTGACAAATGGCTTGAAGCCATGAACGTTGAGATGCAATCCATGTATGACAACCAAGTTTGGGAATTGGTTGAACCACCACTCAATTCCAAAGCTGTTGGAAGTAAGTGGGTTTTCAAAAGAAAAACTGATATGCATGGAAACTTGGATACTTATAAAGCAAGACTTGTAGCTAAAGGTTTCACTCAAACTCAAGGGGTTGATTATGATGAAACTTTTTCGCCTGTGGCAATGCTAAAGTCTATTAGGATATTATTTGCCATAGCTGCATATTATGATTATGAAATTTGGCAAATGGATGTCAAGACCGCTTTCCTAAATGGATATCTTGAGGAAGATGTCTATATGGTTCAGCCTGAAGGTTTTGTCGATCCGAAACATCCTAATAAAGTATGCAAGTTAAAGAAATCAATCTATGGATTGAAACAAGCATCTAGAACTTGGAATCATCGTTTTGATGAAGAAATCAAAAATTTTGGATTCATCAAGAACGCTGATGAGGCTTGTGTCTATAAAAAGGCTAGTGGGAGTATAATTACCTTCTTAGTATTGTATGTCGATGACATTCTACTATTTGGAAATGACATTCCAACCATGGAAAGCGTTAAGGCTTGGCTTGGAAGTAGATTTTCCATCAAGGATCTTGGTGAAGCTGCCTATATTTTGGGAATAAAGATCTATAGGGATAGGTCAAGGCGCTTGATAGGTTTGAACCAAAGTACATACATTGATAAGATCTTGAAAAGGTTCAAGATGGAAAACTCCAAGAAAGGTTTTGTACCTATTCAAAGAGGGACCATATTGAGTTCAGCTCAATGTCCAAGCTCAAAGGGTGAGCAAGAGATGATGAAACAAATCCCATATGCTTCTGCTATAGGATCCATCATGTATGCGATGATATGTACTAGACCGGATGTGTCATGCGCTTTGAGCATGACAAGCAGATACCAACAGAATCCAGGAAACAGTCATTGGATGGCTGTTAAGAGCATATTGAAATACCTTAGGAGAACTAAGGATATGTTTCTGATATATGGATCTGGTGAGGAGGAACTCGCTATAAAAGGTTACACGGATGCGAGCTTCCAAACTGATCGAGATGATTCTCGATCACAATCTGGGTATGTGTTCACTCTTAATGGAGGAGCTGTCTCTTGGAAGAGCTCAAAACAGGAAGTGGTAGCATTGTCCACTACAGAATCAGAATACATCGCCGCTTCATTGGCAGCTCAGGAAGCTGCATGGTTGAAGAAATTCATTACTGATCTAGGGGTGGTCTCTACCATTCAAGACCCCCTAGAAATCTTTTGTGACAACGAGGGTGCGATTGCACAAATCAAGGAACCTCGTTCGCACCAAAAGACAAGGCACATAGAGCGGAGATTCAACTACATAAGGGATGAAGTTGAAAAAGGAAAGATATGTATTCGCAAAGTTGGAACTGATCAAAATCTTGCGGATCCATTCACGAAGCTCCTAGAAAGACCGAAACATGAGCGTCATGCGAGTGGCTTAGGACTTCGATATTCTAGTAATTGGATTTGATCTATTTTGTATTAAAGTTTAAAAGACTTTTGTAATTTAACTCTTTTATATGATTATGGAATCTTGAGTTAAATTCTAATTTTGCATGTTTAAATCCATGAATAAGTTATCTTATTCTAAAAGTCCGTAGTCGATCACATTTGTGGGAACAAATATGAAGCAAGACTATTATGAACTAGGATTGGTGGATATTCATAAGGAATGAATATGGAGCATAGGTTTGCTGCCAAAGTTCATAGATATTTGTGGGATACAAATATTGGACTGACCCGCTCTCAATATTACTACATGGAGTCGATTGACTTGATCATTAGTAATCTTGAGTAAAGGAGAATTTCATATTATCCTTAGACCTGAGATGTATATTGGGTCTTGATTTTCACCGAGTATTACACTTTGACTCTCCCCTTCGCTATTCGTAAAAGATGGTACATAAGGATGAGCTCGGGTGGAGTATAAAGTGATAGTGAGAGGCGTATACAGTCAAGAAGGAATTTGTTCCTCTTATGTGTTGAGAGTTTAGATGTCTAAGGCCTGATAAAGTTGAATTGTAAAGAGAATGATCGCCTATGTCTCTTAGATCCAACATGACATCTAGTAACAAAGGGATATAATGATAGATTCACCTAAATCATATCAAGTAAGGAACTTGAAGGGATGATGTTATTGAATGGCACTTCGTCAAACACGTTAGGGGTGGTGAACTGTTGTTAGGCGGTATTTACCACTTGCATTAATTTTCTATGTATCTCGTGCAAGTGGGAGATTGTTGGAATTACGTATGCCCGAGACACATACTTATACTAATGTGGCTAACTGTGTTTGATCCAAGTCGGGTCATACCCAATAACAAGCTAGACAACACCAAATGTATTCTTTTAATGATTTGATCATTTAAACGAATACCGAACACTACATGTTTAGAAAATTGGTTTTCTAAACAAACACACTTGAGGATTTAAATAAATTATCTGGATAATTTGTTTATATATAAATTAATTATTTAATTGGTTAAATAATTATATAAATGTATGTACATTTTATAAAAAATGAGTTTTATAAAATAAATGGAGATGTTTTAAATGGTTAAATCAAAACAAAAAAAAAATAAATAAATAAATAATAAAACCGGCCACCCCATGTGGGTGGAGGTTTTGGTCCAATCAAAAGCCTTGTTGACCACTTTATCATCCTCCATTCACAAGACATGCTTTTGGGGATCTTCCATTTTGAATTTCAAGTGTTGAAACAAGCAAAAAAACTCTCTCTTCCTCTCCAAAACTCACGGCCACTTTGGCCAAAGAAAAGGGGTGTTTTGTGAGCTTGATTCAAGTGTTCTAATCCTAGCAACAAGTTGGTGTTGTTGTTTAAAAGCTTGGGGTATCAAAAGCTTGAGGGTTTCTCCTTTGCAACCTTGCCATTTGAAGACATCATCTTCTTCATCCACCTACATCTTCTCATAAGGTATAAGAAGGTACAATTTACATTTGTGAGCATCTTGTTCTTGTAATTTTGATCCTTGTTCTTTGGGTTTTAGTTTTAACATAATGGTATGTTCATAACAAGTTTTATTAAATCTAAGCTTCCGTTGCGTTTTTCATGTTAAAATGGTTAACTTGAAACTTTGATAACCTTGTATAAAACTCAACAACTCCATGTTTCCTTATTGCAAATCTTTTTTCTCCATTTGGTGTTCTGTGTACTTCTTTCTTTTGTTGCTTATGACTGGAAATACCACGCATCTGTGGGTCAAATCCGAGTGTCGGTTTATCGGCACAAGGTTGTTGTAGCTGTTTCTTTGTAATGTTGGATGTGCTGGAAATTCTCATCTGTTGGGGTTGAGCTGCTTGGGTTTCATGGTAGTTTAGCTTGTTTTATTAGGATCATGCCTTTTTGTTTCATGTTCATCTTTTAGTTCGGATAGGCCTAGGCTAGGCTGGAATCTTGACTTTCACGATCAAATTCCACCGTGGCTCGGCATTCGACCATTGGTGGTTGTCTTAGGCCTTTACAGATTTGTTTTATTGATGTTCATGCAAGGATTTTCCTGCTGATAATATGATGTTATGCTTTGGCTGGAGAATTTGTCTCAATTTGGAGGTTTGATCTGGTTGGATCAATGGGTTTACATCGGGTTGTGTTGTTGTATCCGGGTTGTATGTATTATCTTGGTTTTGAATCTGGTACTAATCCCATATTAGGTGCAAAGATTTGAAGTTCCATATTATTTGGCACTTTTACGTTGGGATTGGAATTATGAAGAATATTTGAATTCTTTTTTGGAATGTGGAATGTTTATTATCATTAAATAATTGTTTCATGCTTATCTCTTTGAAATGAAACCTTAACGGTGGGATGATTTAATACACGATTTTCAAGGGATACAAAGGATATGATATCCCAATCAGTTATTCCAATTGGGTTGGAAGGGTTATTGGTATGGACCACGGGATTTGTTGGGCTTTTGGGCTTGAAATTTCGCTCCACTTGTCTTGGACTGATTGGAAAATTATTTGGATTTGTGGGACGTGGCCTGTTCAATCGCTCTACAATCCATTATGCAACGTTTTGGTTTATGCAACAACGGAATGGAAGGTGTTTAATGAAGCATAATTGGAAGATTTTCTATAAGCATTAATCCAACACAATGTTCTAAGTTAGTTTGGTTATTTGTAGTATGCAACAACGTGTATGCCTTCGGACTAGTAAGTTTGTTTGCTTTATGTTTCTATTAGGTTATTAACCCATGTATAACACGGGTGGAAATATTGAAATTTTCGAATAAACACATGTCATTTGAAAGGACATGATAAGTTGTTATATGTTATTCAGGACAACAACATACTTTAAGTTGTAAATAATATTTGTACGAAAACAAATGATTGTGAAATACAAAGATAAACCCAAATAACATTCAAATTACAGTCTTTGAAAACATAATCAAAAGTTAAAAATGTAAAATACATAAGCTATTAAAAAGACTTCCTTATGAACCATATTGATTCTTTATTTGTAACTTTATCTTCCTTTTTTAATAAGAATTTTAACACCACTCTTCGCTTCTGATAAAGCTACATAGAGTGGTCCATGTGTAAACACCGGGTCTTTGAGATATATGCCAACTTTTGCTAGAGATTGACTTTGACTTCTATTAATGGTCATTGCAAAACAGACTACAACTGGAAAAAAAAAACTACATTCTCTTCAATTTAAACGAAAGTTTCATATCTGAAGGTATTACACCACAACGAATTATATAAGTGCAATAACCACTATTAGTACCTGAAATAATTTTTACTTCAACAAAACACATTTCCCAACTTAATTACTCGCAATCTAGTTCCATTACACAAACCGTTCTTCTGATTCATATTCCTTAGTAACATTATTGTCACATCGACTTTTAGAACCAATCTATGAGTCAAAATAATTTTGGTCTTTTTGATTTTATTTAGCATAATGTGTTTTTGAAAATTTTAGTTCAAATTAAAATATAAAAAAATAATTTGTATGATCTTAATTAAAAACCAAAAAATTGATTTTTTTATATGGAGCACAACTAAATTTGTTAATTTTGTTGCCAAGTATGAAAACAATATAAATTGAGTAAACCAGATATAAGTAAAAAATTAGGAGAAATATTTTTGCGCCTCTAATTAACATAATTTATTCGTATACACATTTTAATTAAAACATATTTTTTAATTGGTTTTAAGAAAATAAAATAGTATGGATAACTGAAAATTATGTTTCGTATCAATTCTAAAAAGAAAATAGAAAAAAGAAATATGTAAACATACATTCAATGTTATTAAAGATTTGTTTATCAAAGAGATATAATGTAGTTAATAATAAAAATGTTAAAAATCGTTTATAATTTTCTGTTACAAGTGCCTAATTTTTAGGTAATAACATATCAAATTTTATTTACTATATTTTAGTTAATAAAAAATTATACTTTAATACAATATAGTGTATTAACGCGTTTAAAATAAAATGTAATCGTTCAAAATGTTAATAAGTAGTTCTCTTGGCGTTGAAGTTGCACGTTTACAAAAAAAAATGCATACTTAAAAATTTTAAAGGGTAACTAAAAAATATGAAAATAACTCGTTTGAAATCTTCTTATTGGAAGGCGTTGATTGACCAAAAATTACATTTTCTTTAATTTTGAAGACATCTGTAATATAATATAATACGGTTAGCATATGCAAAAAATGAACATAAATATAAAAACAGAATTTTATAGAACATGATGTTACAATTTTTCTTACATAATGAATTATTTTAAAACATAAAACAAAAAAAATTAGAAAACAGGAAACCAAATACTATTAACTTTAGTGACAATTGTAGGTTATTTATATTTGGTGTTCATAAATATATTAAAGACATGAAAATTAGAAATATTACATAGGAAACAACAATAACATAACTTACTCTACTGGATATGAGGACTCTCAGCTAACTTGAATCCACATAGATGATCAGAAATTCATTTATGTAAAAGTATTTAACCCACCAATATAT
The DNA here is from genome assembly GCF_021521415.1 of Bidens hawaiensis. NCBI lineage: Eukaryota > Viridiplantae > Streptophyta > Magnoliopsida > Asterales > Asteraceae > Bidens > Bidens hawaiensis. The sequence goes on from NW_027498146.1 coordinate 6,323, forward strand.
TTCTAGAATAATAGCCCATGTTACACATGGGTTGAAAACATATAAACAACCAAATACATATAGACAACCATAAAATTTCATAACTAACATATTAAACCAACAAAATATTTAACATAAGTTTGTAACCAAAATATTAAACATTTAGACTGTATACATAAAAAGTTAATACTTACACAAACTTATTATACACCTAAACTAAAAAACCAAATGAAGATACAAACATGTAATAATCATATTAGCCCCCCCATTAACTTCTTCGATATTTTACAAAAAAAAATCGTTTTGCTTCACAATCTAAAAAACAAAATAAACCATAACAGCCTGATTAAATATACAGCTAAAGTTTTTAAGATATTATGAGTTTCATTTCAACATTAATAAATAAATAAATGTATATTTTATTATAAATTATTTGTAATTAAACTTTTGTTTTATTTCAATTCAAAGACCATTTAGTTAAATGTATTAAGTTAAATCCTACTATACTATTAAAACAATTGAGATTGGGTCCACATGACCCTTTTCTATTGGTTCATTCCCTTTGTTCCTAAATATGTCCTATACTTCTCTAATTTTCTTAACAATTAAATAAATCAAAAAGAAATTCAATTACCAATAATTAATGTAACATTTAAGTTTAAGAATAAGAATATAATTACAATTCGAATATTCTAATATTACAATACATGGTTTCCTTGTGAGTCTTCTAATATTCAATTCATTTTAACCTAATCCTATTATACTATTAAAACAATTGAGATTGGGTCCACATGGCCCTTCTCTATTGGTCCATTCCATTAAGAAACCAAATATATCTTATACTTCTCTAATTTGCTTAACAATTAAATAAATCAAAAAGAAATTCAGTTACCAATAATTAATGTAACCATTTAAGTTTAAGAATAAGAATATAATTACAATTCCAATATTACAATACATGGTTTCGTTATGATCATTCTAATATTCAATTCCTTTTAACCTAATCACCCAAATCACTCTTTCACTTCGCCATTATTTTACATCTATCCGATGATGATTTCATTAGAACCTGCAATTGTAATCGACCTTGGAGTTTGCCTAAATTAGTGTGATCAACGATAAAGTAAGGCTCCATTATTTGAAGACAATAATTGATCTGATTTCAGTAGATCCATAACGATGTACCTGCTCAGCATCTGGAAGTATATTGTTAATCATGTCTTCACATCCATGGCTGTTTTCCCCGTCAGTTAGCGTTTTTTTGGGATCACTAAACTATCAGGTTTGTATGGTTAAACGATTTATTATTTTATATTACTAAATTAGGTTAGTATGTTTAATGTTTAATTGTTAAATAATTGTTAATTGATATTATTAATTGATATGTTCCATTTTATAGTACTAAATTTTCTTCGACATTTTAATTTTAACTAAATACGGTATTTACAATTTTTAGACTTTAAATCCAGTATTTACATAAAAAACCCAGACATTTACTTTGCAAACCTTTTAAAATTACACAATCAATTAACTTTATATATTTGGTAACAACTAATTATTACTTGTTAAATTAGTTGTTTTGTTTTAAAAATGAATACAATAACATCTCCGGGTTTATATTTCTATTTATTTTGTACATTTTTATATAATAAAAATTTATATCTTCTAAAACTTACAAAACCAATTAACGTTGTTATTTGGATACAACTAATTCTTAGTTGTTAAATTAGTCGTTTTGTTTTTTAAAATGAATGCAATAACATATCCGGGTTTACATTTATGATTTTTTGTATATTTGTATATAATAAAAATTAATAAACTTTTATTTTGAAAAGCATTTACTATTTTTATATATTAAAAATCTTTGTATTTTAGCTTCTATGATATTTCATATAACCTTAAAATATATATTTTTCTTTAATTCAAAATGTTAATTTAATTATTAAACTATTATATTAGATTTATATAGCTATCTTAAGTATGGTATATGGTATATTCTTTAATTTCATTCAACAATTTGAATTTTAAATAAGTAGATATCTATTTTTAATTAAATCAATATGAAATCATTTTTACATTAAAACCGTTTGACTACTAATAACAATATTAATTAGATAAATTATAGGTTTGAACTTTTCTTTTTTTGTTGTATTTGTCAAAATTCAAATTTATTTGAAACTTATTACCTTGAATGCAATTGAAAATAATAATTTTTCTTTAATTAACTAACCAAAAATAATTGTGTGTATTTAATATAACACATATTAACTTTTCAGTATAATCAAAAGTAAATTATTTAAATTTCTTGTATTCATTAAATTTGTCATTTATGCTAATTAAAAATTGGTCAAATATAAAATATGGAAAGTTTTTGACATTGAAAACTATTAAAAACTTCAAAAGATTGTTGCAAGAGTGGTCAATTTCGGTTTTGAAAAACAAAAATAAATAAATGTAAATATTATTATAAAAAACTTTTCATTTTTTTATAAGTTTACTAACTAAACAATATACTATTAAATTTTTTTAATTATCACGAAATTATTGTCAAGACTCTAGCATCATTAACTTATTTAACAATAAATTCGTTAGATAATTCTTTTTTTAATTTTATACATTAATCTTGACATTCATGCCTATTGAAAAATTAGTCAAATATAAAAGATGGAAAGTTTTTATTTTCTATTTAGTTTATTAGTTTATTTTTTAATTTCACCAGAATAATTTAGACGAATAGATAATTCTTGATATTTATGCCCAATTAAAAATTGGTCAATCATAAAAGATGTAAAGTTTATTGAGATTGGAAAATATTAAAACTAAAAAAGAGTGGTCAAATTCGGTTCTTAAAAATAGGAATAAATTAATGTATAAATGATTAGAATGTATCATTAAATTAAAGATGATGAATATTTTTAAAATAAATAAGAAATTATAGTAAATATCTAAGATGTTCTAAATATACATTTGAAATAAGTAATACACCACATATTAAATTGGTCAAATAAATTAATGTGTTTTTAATCCAAAACTTATTAACTTTCAAGTATTATCAAAAGTAAATTATTTAAAATTTCCAGTATATATTAAATATGTCGTTTATGCTAATTAAAATTTGGTAAAATATAAAAGATGGAAAGTTTGTTAAGATTGAATACTACTAAAAACTAACAAAAGATTGTTACAATAATGGTCAATTTTGAATTTTGAAAACAAAAATAAATAATTGTAAATATTATTATAAAAACCTTTGATTTTTTGAAAGTTCAATAAATAAATGTTAAAACTTTCAAGATAAGATTCAAAAACTTTAACACAGAGAAAATAAAGATTGTTATTCATATAAAAATGAAATAATTTACATGAATTGTCTAAGCTACATAAAATAAAAAATGATAGAAAATTAATAACTAAAATACATTAGTAACGGCCAAAACAAACATAATCAAACTACTCTCCATCAAATACCTTTTCCATGCAATTAGCCAATCTACCAATTTGGGCCGCAATAAACTGAAATTATTTAAAATAAATTAATTTAGATACACTGAACTATTAAAAAAAATTAGTAAGAATTATCAATGGATGAAACAAATCTTGTGTGGGCAGTCGATGTATTTGTAAGTAGGCATATTTCACCGAATGAGGCCTTCCGAACAATCAAAGATTTATTCTCGGCAAGCCAAACATCATGCTTAGGAATGCAAAGCTTCCTTACATAGGCTTGCATTCTGTTGCCTTGCAAATTATTATTAAGATTAGTAAATAGCTGTATGAATAATATAGTAAATTATTGAATGTGTTAACCATACCATTTCGTCTTGAACAATCATTTCGATGGACCAATCTTGCTCGGGCTTTGAGTTATCCTTCAGCCGCCAAAGTTTCAAAATACGGACCTTTAGAATACACTCACTGTTAAGAACATCAAGTTAGTTCAACATGGTGATATTTGTTGGCTCCATCTTGCTAGAAGAATTTAACAAAAACACAAATAAATTAAAATTAAACAACAATAACACTTTTAAGCCTCAAAAATGAAATATGAAAATGGAAGATATATAAACAAAAAAAAAACTAAAAACCTTGGCACAAAACTCCTCGTTTTTACTAAAGATGCTTTGATGGTGTAAGAATTAGCCTTTCAAATGTACATATTTATAGGAAACAAATTAGGGTAGAGAAAATTATAGAAGGAATGTATAAATGTAATTGATTAAAAACATAAATTTAGGAATTTTCAAAAATTTTCAAAATTATTATAGTAAGAAGGAATAGAATTGATATAGTAATTAATGGATTTTTCAAATAATTTGCAATGTTACATAATTAGATTCGAAATACAAATAATATATTTCGAAATTTTTGAGTTTTATGTAATGGTAGTTCTGTAAAATGAAATGTTACATAATGTAAAATGTAAGTTACTAATTATATAGTATGTATTGTAATTCATATAAGATGTGAAAATAAAAAAGTTACTAATTTAGTTATATATATGTGACTCAATTGTTAATTAGTAAATCGTATTTCTAAGTCAATGTTGACAATTATAAGTGAATGGGTGAATGGGTCAACAATGGATTTGTAACTCAATTGTTATTGTTAAACAATAATAAGTCAATGGATTTGTATTTTAATTCTTAAAAGTAAATGAGTGAAATTAAATAATGGGTCAACGGGTCAACTAACGTAATTATAGTAAAACTTAATGATTGTTAATTAAATAAAATTGACATTCAAATTTATACCATAATTTAGACAATAATTAATTCAAATAGGAAGGGGGAATATCAAATTTACAAATTTACAAATCCACAATTAAACCTTTCATCAATAAAATGGGTCATCCTTTCCTAATTTCCTTAATTTCCTAATGAGTTTGACAAATATAATTTAAATAATATCATATTTTAACAGAATTATAATATTTTAAATCGGTATCTCTCTCTCTCTCTCTCTCTCTCTCTATATATATATATATATATATATATATATATATATATATATATATATATATATTATCCGTAATCTCTATATTAAATCCGTAATCTCTTCTGTTGATGAAATAACAAATAATTAATTAAATTATTTACTATATATTATCTATAAAATTAACACAGGTGGTGAATGAAATCAACCAAAAAATAACAAAGTTGGTGAATGAAATCAACCAAAAATAATACAATTTTCAAAAAAAAAAATTGAATATTTCGTATTCAAACTAAAGCTACGATTTTAAAATATTACATTAATTAGAATATTTTTTATTGTTATTTAATTAATCTAAATTTACACTTTTAGCTAAATGGAATATTAAAATATTACATTATTATTTAAGTATTCAAAATGAAAAAATAAAGATTAAAGGAATGAGGAAAGATAATAATTAAATAGCATTGATTATTTTAATATATTATTGATTTATTTTATTCACTTGAAAATTAGAGTAGACATTGATATATATAGAAACTATGAGAATCAACCAATAGAAAGGGGGTATATGGACTTAAAGCTTATTGCTTTAATAATATGGTTAGATTTTGGTTTTCTTTGATTTGTGGTTTCTTTCCTTCCTTGGTTTTATGTCCAGGAGGGAGGAGATGCACTCGTTTGTAATCACCTTTTATTTTTCAGTAAATTTTACCAAGGGCAACGCCCTTTTACCAAAAAAAAACCATCACATAAGTCTACAGAGACTTAATCACTGTAATGTATTTAAAATACTTTAAAAATATATTTGAAAACATTTAGACCATCTGCCTTGAGTTTTATAGGATTTGAAATTATCATGACAGTGTTGGAAAAATAGTTGTCTCACGCAAATGTGAGTGCTACAAAAACTCGAATGTTTCACCTTGCAAGTTTACAATTAAAGAACGTTTCCTGGTATTAAGAACCTAGGTTAAACACAATGTAGTATATCTATATTAGTATAAAACCAATAATCATAACGATAATCACGATAATAGAAACTTTACACAATGGCACAATGTGATTTGGAACGAGGAATGTTCTGTTTCCAATCTATATATAGCAAATTTTAGAGCCACGCGATGATCCTAAACAAAGGTCATCGCGTGACAAAGGTCATCGCGTGTCGCGAAGAATCTTATAGCATCGCCGAGTCAGCCCTAGGCATGCTACGAGTTAGCTAGGACCACTGGGTGTGATTTATCTTCTAAGAACATTAACATATGAGTTTTCTTTCTTATAAAGAACTCACTAGTTTTATAATCTAGCGATGTGGGATAAGAACTTACACTCCCATTTATACCATGGTGGAAGCCTCTCCTTTTCTTTACTCCACCAATGTGGGATGGAATTTTCTTCATTTATATCTTTAATTTTATTTTGTGGTTTGTTATACCTATTGAATCTCAACTTGTAGTTGTCAAAATATATGGTATTTTGAGGTTACTTAACCTATCTTTCATACCACAAAGTGAGGTTTAACATATTCAAAATTTACAGTATGCAAGATAGAAATATACTATAATTATTGCACCTAATCTACGAGTTAAAATCATTTATGTGGGCTATACGGGTGGAAAACTTCATGGTTCAAACAGGTAGGTGGGTCAAAATATTTTTGTAGGTTATACGGGTCATACTATGATAATCTAGGGGCTGATATTCATCAAGCTTTGGAGGTTGTAAGATAGTCGTGGTTCCATCATGCAGTTATTTATTGTTTTAAAGTTGTATGTTATTTATCTTTGTTAAACGTTGTAGTTGAATACTGATCATGGATGTTTGTAGTTACACTACTTTTGAAAATGTGTTATTTAATTCATTGTAGCCCAAAGCAACAAAAAGATTGATAATAACAGAGTGATAAACATTCATTAAGTAATATGTTGTCATTCAGAACATAGAAAGGCATAAATAATTATAGTCTTTTTACAATTAAAGAAATACATGATTTTGTTGTTTGAGTGTTACAATTCATCCAAGTTACAAATTGGCTAAGCCTATCGAATCTCAACTTGTAGTTGTCAAAATATATGGTATTTTGAGGTTACTTAACCTATCTTTGGTACCACAAAGTGACAAAGGTTTAACAAATTCAATATTTATTGTCTACAAGATAGAAATAGAAATATAGCTAAATACATTTTACTTTTATGAATTGGTGTTTCGGAAATTATATTCATTTAAGTTTGTTAATCTATGTTTAGTTTATATTTAGTAATGGTCATTGTTTACTTTCGTAAACTCTTCACTGAAACTACAAACGAACCAGCACAAACGAACACGCACACACTCATTTTCTTAACGAATAATCACAAACTACAAAATCATGTTCGTTTAAATGCTTGTGTTCAATCCTTTTCTCGCTTAAATAAAAATGAAAAAACATGAACATCCCATCCTCGTGTTTGTTCAGTTCGTGTGAAAGTCTACATCTCTGAACAACCATAACACCTGAAACCAAGTGCCGCTAAATGGTTCGGTAAATGGATATTAAAACAATACCTAGGTTATAAACAAAAACACAAACTTTTTTCATTTTCTTATCGAGCGACACATGAACAAGAAAGCATGTTCATATAACTGTTCGTATTCATGTTCATGTTTGGTATGTTTGCTGCAGGTGTAATCCCACAGCCTTCAGAAAAGCAACTGTTAATAATTTATTTATCACAAAAACAAAGTCAATGAAACAAACTTTTGAGAATATGTTAGTATCCGTTAAGAGTCGGGAATGTGGATTAGGATTATGGGAAATGTTGATTATGGATTACGAATATGAAGTGTTATAACATACTTGTTCTAATCCTGAAGTACATATTTAAAGCATCTGAAACTACGACTAAACAAGAAAGAGTTAAAGCATGTGAAACTACAACAAACGAGAAAGATGATTAAGTATGTTGCCTTAGACCAAACCAACTATAACCCTATTCCTATTCGTCTCAATTAAAAGAACCTAAAAGTTTAAAAATGTAATAAACATAATTTATTGATTCATGTAATATTTGATTTTACTACAAAATCTATACCTCAAAGTTTACGTTTAAGGGGGAAACCTAAACACGTCATAACCAAAAATTATATATTCATAATAATACTAAAAAGTCCAAATAAAACCGTGTAACACGCGAGCTAAAAGCTAGTATATAATATCCAAAAAGTAATTTCAATTATATTTACCGTGTCCGAGTACTCCGAATACACCCAACGATCCTCAGTTTGCCGCCTAGGTCCGTCTAACGACTTTTGCAACCTTGAGTGTGAGCCTAAAGACTTAACTTGTTTTTGATGGGCCAAAGAACGGTCCTGCCCCTCTATGGGGTGGGATGTTACATTTCTTACTTAGGAAGACAGGTTCTTTGAGTAGCCCAAAATGATTAACCCCGAGTTGAGAGTGCTTAGTTCCTCAACACATCCCTTCTTGACCCTAACTGTGAACTGCTCCCATAGGCCATATATCCTAACAAAAGAGAAACCACACTTCTAGAGTCTTCACTTGAAGCACCTATCATTAAAACAAGCTCGATCAACTTTGATGGTTGCTCCCATTGAATACCCAGTCAAAAGTCGAGCACCTCAACAAACATAGACCTAGATACATTCTCTGTTTGCTCTCTGCAATCCAATGTTTTGTCCCATCCTAATGCGTAAACCATATACAAAAAAAAAAAAAAACGTTATTGTAATTCCAAAATCACCGATTCCAACATTTTAATCAGCACCAAGCACCAAACCAACCCCGCCAATCGATAACGAAACGAATACGAACCAACAATATGTTCATGCGGGGAACGGAAATGACAACTTGACAAGGAACCCTCATTTTGTTCGGACGGTGAACCAAAATCGTTTGGTTTTTGTGTATTTAAAAACGAATTATCGGGTTGCATATGTAGATATATTTATATCGAAGGAAGTCCATCGAAAATATGACAAGACAAATTTTGACCTTTCTTAACGTCAACTATCTATGAATGGGCCGGGTTTTCCGGGAAATGCAAATTTACCTAAACCATGACCGGGAATTGAACCTAAAAAAGCATGGCCTAAGACATTAATTGGTCTCTTATCGTCCTAGATCACTAAGGGATCATTGATAGTTGTTCAAATCAATATCGTGTTTTGCAACATCCGTCGGTAAATTTCCAACAGAATATTCAAGTTTTCTTGTAGCGGTATCAGTATGCATCGTTCTTTAATCTTGAACCAACAAAATAAGCATCGGCCTTACATTAAAACTTCACAAGAAATTGATTGAACAAAAATAAAATGAGTCAGCTAGCTAGCTGTACCTAAAGAAATCGGGACTTTTTAATAAAGGAGACTTTTTAACAATAAGATTTGGAAAGGGCCAGATTTTGACTTCACTTTGGACCCAACATAATTTAGTCGTGTCTATGACGAATGGCTCAACTTATTGGCTTATTCAATAACTGTTTGATTAAAAAGTTAAAACATATTCACCATAGCTTCATTTAAAAGTAATATAAGGTAAATGCTTATTCTTTTTGAACTACCCCGGGTAATTAAAACAATGGCAAAAGGCGACACCATACACCCGTGATCGCATACAGTGTTAGGTAGCCCAAACTCACCATCTCCTGTTTTGGGAAAGACCCGTCACCCAAAGGCCTACTGCGGTAAAACCTGGTTGGAATCATATTCATTGCATACCCTTATGTATCTGATGAGGTGGATGGCTTGAATTGTGCTTATAGTTGTTAGTTTAATTAATAATAACAAAATAGTCTTGACTTTGGCACGTATCTTTTGGCGCATCAAATTCAATTTGGCGCAACAAATTAATCACTTTGGTACAACATATTCAACATGGCTGGTAGATTTCCATTTTGATCATTTCTCCTTTTCAAAATCATAGTGTACCCCTTAGTAGTTTGAACTGTTCAACCAAATCCGGGTTGAAAACAACAATTAAAATTAAACATTAAAATATAATACAAAAACTTATACAACATCTTAACATATAGTACTTACATCATTCCACAACTTGTATAAAACGTCAAAATCGCAACAAAAAGATTTCAGTTAGCGTCATATTTATGAGTTAACCGGCTGATCAAACTCGTAATTATCAACATGTTAGTCTAGTATCGTATCTTCCGTTTTATTTTTAACACTCTTGATGCAAATTGAACGCCACTGCTCTCGCCCAAAACTTGATTTGTTCCTTTAAGTCTTCTGATGAACCCTTATCGACCCATCCTCCCGGAATTGTTGGTGCACCACCATTAATGCTCTTCCCTATCTTCATGGGATGTTTACTTCTATTTCTCTCTTTCATGCTTTCCACTTTCCTCATGTCAGTAATCTTTTCTTGATTTGTTTCAAGTTTTTGCGAAAAGTATCGTTGTAAACTCGTGCTTCCTGTCATAACCTGCAAAAGAAATTATTTCATTCATGAATTAAAAACGTGTCATAAAATGTTGTGATTTGCATGAGACTGTTTTTAATATCAGTATCGAATTCATATTTATCAAGCCCATGTTAAAAATCACTAAAATTTGGTCATTTTTTAGTTACGGGTTAATAGTTGTCTAAGGGAGTTTAACTAATTTTGCAAAACTATATGTATCATACGAGGACGAGACATTGTCTTAAAGAAGTTGAAGTCACCTTGATAGTAAGAATATGACCAACTATCAAGGTGAAGTTATCTCAAATTTTGACGACTGTTATCAGATCTTGTTTGGTTAATGGTATCCTCAACCCTATTTGTCACCAAACGTTTTAAAGATAAACCATTAATTAACATTAAAACAAATTTTGAATAACAGCAATATAACATTGATAGCTAGGGGAGTACTTTTAGATGATATATATCTATCTATCTACCTTAATGGTTTGCTGAGGAGTAGACATATGAGAAGAATTGAGAGACGCTTGCCTAATCAACCTGCCCATCTTGAACTCACTCTCTTCATCTTCATCTTCATCTTCATCTTCATTTCCAATAACTATTAACCCCTTATGAAGAAAATCAAGACTCGGGGTTCCTTCTAGTGTGTTGGAGCACTTTTCAGCTTTGATCAAGATCTCTTGATTTTGGCCCAATGGAGGAGGATTGGAGTAACATCTAGACATGGGTTCGGCTGTGTCTTTCACTTTCTTGTTTGTATTAGTTAAAGGGGTTGTCACCGACTAATTTACAATTGGCACCCAACTTATGAAAGCTGTCAACGTACGTATAGATGATTATAATTGGAGGAATCATGTGGGCCATGTGGGAAGTAAATTGTTGCTAACTGAAATATGCATAGTATGTGGTGTCTAAGGTTTTTAGTGAAAATTTATATAATAAATATTTATTTATAATTTTTTTTAAGAATCACAAATTGAGGTGGCAAAGTGTATTGGTTGGTGAGGGAATAAAAGGATTGGGTGTTGCCAGCAAACGACCCATGTGCTTGATTCTTAGTTTATGGACAACAATCCAACCATGCTCAAAATGCAAAATTATACAATACCATGGAATATAAATTTCTAACAGAAGCAATGATTTGCAATTATGCGAATATCTATATATATAGATAACTATATGTGTGTTATATAATATTTTTATTTTTAGACATTCATTTAATATAAATATAATTTCTTGTTAATTTTGTAGATTAACAGTGATATATGTTATCATATTGCCATATTGGAATATGGTTTAACAAACAAAACAACCATCGCCCTACTGTATAATCAGTTGGGTCGGTGTTATAACAAACTAATGTATATTATTATTATTATTATAAAAATAAAGAAAAAGAAAAATTGCCCATCTTAATTACAATTAACTGTAAGTTGAAAGTTAAAACATTCATCACCAAAACATAAATGATAAAATTTTAAACATTGAAATAAAGATTATTATTTGTATTTTAAATTAAAAGGTTATGGCGGTCGATGAGTCAACCGAAAATAGCCTTGAAATGATATGTTTATATGTGAGATTAATTCTGTCATTCTAAAAAAAATAGACTAATCATAGATAAAAAAAAATTCTATGTAATCATTTAAGATTGGATTTTGCTTTTAGATAGAATATTATTACTACTAGTTTTAGAGACGTGTCACACACGTAATAATTCAAATTATAAAATTACAAGTAAAACAAATAATTAAATAGCGTATATGAAACATTGTATTTCATATGTGCTTGTATCTATACTATTTGTACATAAATTGATTTTATTAATATCACAAAATAATTTTTTTTAGATGAACTTAACAAACAAAAAAAATACACGTGCAAAAGCGTACCCGAGAATGCTTCTTTTTATTGAAAATTTCATTCTCAGTGTCATATATGTATGATTGAAAGAATTTTTGTTACGAACCAATTTCAGAATTAACACTTCTCATACGATTGTAGTTTTAACCACTCAGCCTAAATACAAAAGGAGTGTTACCCTTATTGATATATTTACAAGTTTACCACCCATCGAAGGAAATGAGAACATTAAATTGTAACGATGGATGTTCTTTAAGAACTATGTTTATCTGAGCTACACCATGAAATAGATTTTGAAAAGTTTCAGGGGGGGTCTCTCAATTGTGTCATAATGACAACATAAAAAATAGCATGTTAACTCATTCAATTTTATGAATATTTTGTTTCATATGAGCATATTTATGCATGGCATGCTTCCCATACAACATTCTGATCACCAATGATCTGAAAAGTTAATGCTCACATAAATATTTCAAAATTGATAAACGTTAGAAGCATGATAGGCATGGGGGTGACATGTCGAAAGTGTTCGTAATCTTTTCTTATTTTTTAATAGTCGGGGAAAAAATAATCAATTTGCCAAATTCCGAACCTTTTGATTATTTTCAAAAATACCCTTGAAAATAAATCTGAAGCTCGAATCATGTTTAAAATTCTAACTTTCATTCGTTTGACATTTTCAATTTAACACTTTTAACCCATAACAAATTTGACGATAAATCTATTTGCATTCTCAAACTTAAAAAAAAAACTAATTTCCCATTTTTGACCCGTAACAAATTTTGACCTAAATATAGTTAACTTGTACCAAACAATCTATTTACCAACTTTTAACTATAAAAATCAAATTTAAGTTCCACAAAAAACCTGAAACAATCATTGATAAAAAAAACTAAGAAATTAAATATGATAAACTTTGTTATGTCTGAAAGTGATTCGTATATATTGTCCTTACATTTTAACATATATATAGTTTACTAAATTAATCATGAAAATAAATGGATAAATTTAAAACATATATTTATAATTTATAAATTTATATGACAATTTACAATAATAATAATAATAATAATAATAATAATAGATTAATGGATAGATTTAAAAAAATGAATCAACTTTTAAGCACATGTTTATAATTTAATAATTAAAAAAATACATTGTAAAATGAAAGCATATTCGAGTTTTGTTTTTCTTTACAATCTTTTAAAATATACATAGTATAATATGTTAACGATAACATTTGAAATTATATTTTTTTCAATATTTTATAAATATGGGTTGTTGTTTTTGGATTTCACCAAATATTTTGAAATATATAGTATAATAATATGTTGATATCTATTTTTATAAAAATATATAGATATATATAAATGGAAAGTGAATTATTATTGATCTATTCCATATATCAGGGCCAATTAACTTCTTAGTTTTGGAGGGAAAAAATTATGAGAATTAACTAAAAGATGGCAAGTGTCTACAATTATTTTACTTTATTAGAATAGGTAGATACTTTCTCTTTTATTTCAAACCGGATAATATACTATTCCTTGTCACGAACTGGTTAATTGGTGTCTTATCTTGAGCCATAATTATCATCTAACCCGGTTTAACAAGTAACTTGCTTAGGTGAGTAGGTGGGCCGGTTATAGGACGCTTATATTATGAATTCTTAAATATTTGGTAGTTTGTGATATCTAATAACGCTAACATGGTATTTAAAAACATATATATAAATTTCCATGACACATAGACACAGCCATCACATTCACGACAACACGTTTTTCAAAGAACTGTCCCTGAGAAATGAGAATTCGACGGCCCTTGGGGACTTTCTTATATGTTTTACTCTTGAATAATAATTTGTTCGTTTTAGTTTTCTATTGTAGTTTTTTTGATTTTTTTTTCATTGATACCCAAAACCCGATAAATCTAACCCGAACCTGAATTACCCAGAGAGATATGGGTTGGGTTATGGGTCTAGATATAAAGCTTTAAAACCCGAAGAACCCGACCAAAAAAATCCAAACCCGAAGAACACACATGGTTTTCATACTAGGCATAACTTAGAGAGGGTTAGAGATAGATATATATATATGGCAGATACTCATATTCGATATGAATATTCGAATATATCCTTTTTAAGGCTATACAAGGGACCTCAAACAAGAAACAAAACACCTAAAGTACAAAGAGGAACAGCTAACACATGCTACAATTAACACACAAACACACCCACAATGGAAATGTTACAAAACTAAATTTGCATCATGATTCCCAATATAAGTTTGACCTTTTGCTGCAGTTTTTGTAACCACTCGGGTTTTCAAACTAATATTTTATTTGTTATCCGACCCGTTTCTATATTCAGGAAATTTTATCAATAAAATTATCACGTCTATCGGGTATTTTTTATTTTATTAATAATTTGTTTATTTTATTTATTTAATAAAACCCCTATAACGAATTACATTATAATCAACAAAACGCCTATAATGAATTACATTATAATAAATCATGTCTGCTATCCTTGATCTTCGTATTGGCTGGCTTCTGTTACGGCAATTAATCCTTGTCTAAACATCTTTCGAGGTAATTTTTGGTATGGTTATTGTCGCTTTGATCTCTGGATTCTTAACCCTAACACTAATTGATCGAACATCAATCGGATTAACAGATTGGTGTTGTTAGGGTTCTTAGGGTTTCTGGTAATTTTGTCCATCTGTTTATATTATTTTGGTTCCTGAGTTATTAACAACTGACCAGACTAGTTCAGTTGGTTGGATTGGTGTGTATGATTTTTGGGGACGGCTGCAGGCGCGGGTTCAAATCCTGGCAGCCCATATTTTTGTGTTTTAATCCATTTAAACATTATATTAATATATTTAATCAATTATATTAATATATTTAATCAATTTAATTATATTGCAAATATTATAAACATATTAATTAATCGGTATTTTATAAAAACCGACATATTAACTCGTAGTTTTCCGAATCTCGGTTAGAACTATATATATATAAATTATTAAAAATTAATAAAGGTTTTTATAATAATTATTTAAAAAGGCTGTGTTTATGTAAAATACATAACTTAAAGTATATAATATACCTTATTATTCTAAATAATTTTTTGGTCAAGTATTTTATAACCCAACTGTGTGTGTGTATTATTACAACTTCAATATCTTTAAGTAAAAAGGATTTATTATGTAATTACATGTTATTAATCTTTATAAGAATAGTCTTTAAAATAAATTATTTTAAAGCTGTCAATCACCAATCATTATTAATATATTGTCCATTTATTGATGCGTAGTTTTCCTTCAATTATTACTATTTAGGACATTCAGTTGATTCATCTCGACGAGCGTGACGTCTATTTTACCATCATTCTTATCGCTTACTTTTACTCTCGCTTATTTACTAAGGTGAGTAATCAGTCTCATTTTTACTTATTTTAAATCTTTTGAAAACATATGCGTTCTAATTATTTTATTATTATTTAATACTCAATTGCAAGTGTTAATCATGTGTGTATACCAATTTATGTCTAACGTGTTATATGCTTACTTTCTTATATAGTTGTATCGTCGTAGTAGCCATCGTCCAGTTCATCTGACATCGTGCTCACCGACAACTTATTTAGCCATCGTCCAGTGCATCTGGCATCGTGCTTACCGACAACATATTTACTTGCTCATTTCGTTAAATTGTTTATCTCACTTGATACAGTTTGGAATTTTTCTATACTTGCTATATATTCACTTATCTGGTGTTTTTACTCACTCAATCTAGTGTTGACAAAATTATTGTATTTTTAACGCATATGCAGGTTATCGTATGATATAATTATCAAGATTTGTTCGATGAAACTTATGGTTGCATGCTAAAGAAGAAGATACAAGAATTAAATTTTGGATCTTGTTTTACTTCTAAGTTATGTACTTTATTTACTTTGATGTATTTGATTATTGGGATATTGTGTTAAATACTCCCAATTTTGACTCATTGGTAGATAGCACTCCCAACTTACGAATTATTCCCTAACACTCCCAACTTTTAATATATTTTCTTCTGGTACTCCCGGAGTAACGAGACACTAACTTCGTTAATGTTTGTGTAAAAAATGTCGTTTTTCAAATTTTAGGGGATTAAAATCAAATTTTATTTATTACACTAGCCAAAAGTTCCATTTGAAATTGAAAAGCTACGAGACCTAAATTACAGTGGAAACACGCAATTTATTGTAAAAGATATTTGAAGAGTTTATATTATAAACAAACTTTCAATATCTTTTGGGGTTCAAGAGCAGCTGGTTTGTGTAGAACCTAAACATGGCATTCTCCTTCACACAATTCTCACTTCCACCTGCAACAAAACCCATCATCAATCATCCCAAATACCCAACACCATTCAAATAAACCCTAAACCCACTTTCCAATTCCACCATACAGCATACTAACCACTAACAAAACCAAAACCCACCGCTACACCATCCTCTGCAACGCCTAAGAAGAAGAAGAAGAAGAAGAAGCTCACATCAGAACCCACCCAACAACAACCATCAGACGAACAACTATCCGAACTGGGTTCAGAGATTAAGAAAGTAATGATGGATAAAGAGGTGATTAAGAAAGATGAGAGTTTATGGACCGGAGTTGTTGAGGAGATTGGACAGATTGAGTGTAGTGTTTGAAATATATAATAAATAAAATTTGATTTAATCCATTGAACTTTGAAAAATGACATTTTTTACCCCCAAACACTAACGAAGTTACAGTCTCGTTACTCCGAGAGTGTCACAAGAAAATATGTTAAAAGTTGGGAGTGTTGGGGAATAATTCGTTAGTTGGGAGTACTATCTACCAATGAGTCAAAGTTGAGAGTATTTAAAACCAATATCCCTTGATTATTTAATTCAATTTAATAGATATTGTCACCTTTAATAGACATCGTCGGTCTATCCTCTCCCTCACCGGGTAACTTCCGATTACTACCTACCATCGTCAACCTCTCCTCTCATGCATCAACCACCATCATCACCTACATCAACCACCCCTAAGTCATAATACAAATATTTATGTTAATGTTTGTTCGTCTAAAAATATCAACATGTCCAGTTTGTTTACGCATGTTCGTTAAAAAAATCTAAAAACGTACACATCTCAATTGAAAGCTAAAACGTTAAAATATAATGAACGTAACAAGCTAATATATATGTATTAAATCAAAACATGACTACATTAAAAAATAAAACAAATAATTACAAAACATAAATTAGTAAAATGATTAAAAACTAAAACCTAATTAAACCTTGTAACACGGGGACTCAAACTAGTATATCTATAATTGTGTTCTTGTCGACTAATCTTTTTACCATGAGTTGTTTTCTATAGTATAGATTGTTAATAGATTGTTGATATTTCTTTTTCTGAGTCTTTGAAGTTTTATATCCTTAACCTTCTCATATGGAAAAGGAATCAAATAACTTTCGTTACATAATGTAGTGTTTTCAATATGTCTCTTCCTCTTACATATGTTTTGTTCTTGCGTCTTCAAAATAAAACATTTGGTCTTTTAATTTGTTACACAATGCATGGTTTGAACAACAATAATAATGTCCATACCAAACCTTTGTTTCTGTAGCAAGAAAATTTGAGTGAAGTTTTGGTTCTTAGATATGCAAAATACTTTGCATGATGATTCAAGGCTGATTTGTGGCTCCAGTTGGAACTAGAAATTGATTTTTCTCCTTCCCGTCGATTTCTCTCAACGCGCGTGCGTATCCATGGCTTTCTTTCGATTTTACATAAAATAAAAATGCATCTGAAACTTTCTTTCGGTTTGAGTGAAACTTCTATAAAATTTGTCAAAAATATATGATTTATTTTTGTTCTTGTTGATATAAAAGAGTTTTTCTGACACAAGAAGTTTAACTTGGACACATTCAACGATGGGGAGGAAGTCCGACAGGAACCATGAACGCATGCATAATTGCGAAATTTATAATCTCTTATTATAAGCTAGGTATAATGATCATTTAAGGATTGAACTCCGTCAAAGAATTAAAATTGTAAGGAATTAGATTCCGTTTTAAAATTGCCAAAAGTATTTAGAACCTATTAAGAAACGAAATCTATCAAAAACATTTGAATTTGTAGGTAATAAAACAAACGTATACGAATTAGTATTTATTACTATTACCACCGCTGGCAGCACCATCCCCCATTGTCACATCCCCTTCCCCACCAGTAACCTGCCTCCCCAACTGCCACCACCCTGCCCGACCACACTTGACGTTGCCACTAATGAGACGTTGGTGGCAGTGACAAGGTGACGACGAGAGTGATTATACGGGGCGAGAAGAGGTTGATCGGAGTGGGGCATCGACGATGACAGCAGGGGCGGTAGACAAATGGTGGTTGCAGCTAGGTAGTCAAAGGTGGGGGCGGGGTGGATGGCTAGCCAGCTCGAGCCAAAGTTAGCACGGATAATAAGTAGAGTTTTATTTTCTAGGCAGAATTACAGAGATTGTCCTTTATTTTGTATCCAACTTCAGTCGTTATCCTTTATCTTCAAATTGATTTGTTTGTCTTTTATGTTTCTAAAGCCAAAAGTGTTTGCCCTTTAGCCCTAACCCAGTTAGATTTTTTCATTAACTAAAGTCATGTGCAATGCGCATGAGGGTTCTATTTAATTACAAATATAAGTTAATTAAAAAACAAAAAAATAAAAAAAATATATTATTTCAAAACTCTTTCCCTCAATGGTGGGGTTAGGGGTGGGCAAACAAACCAATTAACCGAACCGACTCAAAAATTAAACCAAAACTGAACCGGTTTAAAACCGATTATGTAGAAATCGGTTTGGAACCAATTGAAACCGGAGGTTTGGAACCGGTTTGTAGTTTTATTCACCAAAACCGGTCAAAACCCGAACCAAGACCAACCAAAATCCGAACCGAAACCGATCGTAACACGGTAAGGAACCGGTTTCAACCCGAACCGAAACCGATCATAAATCGGTTTTGACTTTTGTTGGCCAAACCAACCCAGATTTGAGTTTTTAACCGGTTTGTGCACCTCTAGTGGGGCAGTGACGGTGGCTTAGAATTATAGAATTCCCTCTTTTCGTTCAGATCCTTGTTTCCAGTTTTCCACTGATTTTGTTTTCTCAAACATTTTGCCTTTTTCATGTGTTTTTCGATCTTATATTAAAAAAGTTAAAAGACTAAGGAGAGAGGAAATTACTCCTTATACCCTCATGCGACCTTCAAGTGACCAGACTTAACGCATAAATAGACGGGGTTAGAGTCAAAAGACAAACGTTGAATTTAGAAATATAAAGAACAAAGCAAATCAATTTTGAAGATAGAAGACGACGACTGAAATTGGATATAAACATTCTTTGTAATTCTGTCATTTTTTTACTCACAAATATATCACAAACTTTGAGTAGTTGGTAAACTTAATTTCAAAATCTTATCTTTAAAGTTCCTAAGTCTGAGTTCTAAACCTCTAGCAGTAGCGGTTTGTTTCTTTATTTCTTTAGTTCACTTTTCCCACATTGGCCAATACGATAGTCGACCAAGCTTGCTCAGTTTGTAAGTGAGTCAAGCTCGAGCTCATATTTAAGCCCGGTATATAGATTCAGGTCAAGCCGAGCTCAGCTCGATTCGAGCTAACCCCGTCTCGGCTCGTGAACAACCCAAAGGGCATTTTGGAAATTCACCTACTCAACCTTCATTTTCATTACACTAATCATCTGGATCCTAACTTCATTCCACATCCAAAGATCAAATGCAGATTCAAATTCAAGAACAATGAAGTTCATACTAGCATTAAGAAAAAAGATTAAATCGATTTAAAAATTAAAAGAAAGGGAAAATTAACTAACCCATATCGACTCCAAAATCAAAATTGTGTTTTTCTGTAATCTCTTGATGTCAAAAATTGCCAGATTGAAGCCAACTTTCAACCAGAAGGCTGCTTGCTCATTACTATATACTCTATAAGAGAACAAAGGCACAGGTTCTGAAATTTACAGTCATAACAAACATCCATCTCGGTTTCCGGGACCACAACAGCAACGCCATTTTTGTAAATTACCTCTAAGTCAACTCCCTGTCCACCGCTGATGTCGCTTTCTGAATGACAACCACACTCAATTCCGTTACTTCCAGAAACTTCACATTCACAACTACGAACTTCAAAAACCTTCATTATGTTATCCGACAGACAAAATTTACGGACAGTCGCAGAAAGGTTTAAAGATAATGATGTTATAACATCATCAACATCCTCTGTTGTCAAGTTGCTTGGTTTTAAATCCCACTGAGAGGTTATAAGTTTTTGCATCACACTTTTGAGGTTGAATAAACATTTGGAGCAAAAACGATACAAGCATAGACTACTTGGAGATGGAACCGATTCTTCTTGTATGAAGCCGTTAGAATGTTCTGTGGATTTAGGCTCGGAACGTTCTAGAACAATTTCGTTTGGCTCGGCTTCTAAAGGGCTTCCGGTTTGGTCTTTGAAGGAGGTAGACCCTTGAGTTTGCAAATGATGATTTGGTTCATCAACGATATCCACATTCTCGGGGAAGGTGGTAGACCCTTGAGTTTGTAAACAGTGGTTTGGTTCATCAACAATATCCACATGCTCAGGTTCATCAACAATATTCACATGCTCAGTATTTTCTTTCATGGATTCTGAATGTAAGGGTTGGATGTCCGTGCCATCAACATGAACAATGGCATTTTCATCAAGCTTTGTGATTGGTTCCATTGGTTGAAAAGGCACCTCCAGACTGAGCAGGTAACACAAAAGAGCATTCACATTAGATTCTCCGTACTCATCCTCAAAATTTAGCTAAAAAAAACACACTTATCCCATTCCTCAGATTTATCCCCATCTATTTAAATAAAACTTTATTCATTTTTACTACATTTTCCCTTTCCCCCACTCACAAAGAAAAATATATATATTAAGAATAAATATAGGGAACAAATAGTGAATCTGATATTTATGGATTCACTGTAGGTTCCCTAAATTATTTTCCTAAATATTTATCTAGAATTTATTTACAGACTAGAGATAAAGTGGAAATGGAGATGTTGATGAGGATCTAGGCATGTAAATGAACCAAATGACATAAACTGCTTGGCGGAAAATTCGTTTATGCTCAATTATTTAATAAACAAACGAACGTGAACACAAAATCGTGTTCATTTGGATAAACGAACATTTACACGTCTAGTTCGTTCATTTATGTTCACGAGCGTTCATTTACGTTCTTTCATATAAATTCACTTATGTTCGTTTACGTTCATTTAATCTTCATTAGTTTACCTTTGTTAAAGTTTGCTTGTTAATATATTTATTTAATTTTTTTTGGCCCATAACAATTTAGTCTAGTATCAATAACTTTTTTAACCCTACACATTTTTAACTACTTTTAGCTCAACTAACTTCGTTCATCTATGTTCAGTTATATTAAACACACATAAACGAACACAAACATATTCATTTTCTTAACGAACGAATACAAACAAGAAAACTTCGTTTAATTCTTCGTGTTCAATCATTTGTTCAATAAAGTTAAACGAACAAACATGAACATAGTCCATTCATGTCCGTTGGTTTACAAGCCTAGAGAATGCTCTAAGATGAGAATTAAAGACATAACAAAAAAAGTAAAAACTTAAAGCGGTTAAAGATACTTATTTACCAAAACATACCTCTGAAGCGCATACGCCCAGCTGTTTACCATATCGTCAAGATACGCCACTTGCGATAAAAGCCGAACAAATTGATATCTATCTTTTCCACTCTCAACTTTGGCATTAATTTGTGAAGTCAAAATCTCCAACACGTTTCTTACATCACCTGATACGTCTCTAAGTGACGAGTAACCACCTCGATAAGCTGATAAGCCGACAGCAATTAACCCATGAACCAAACCATATTTTTCTTTGCCTTTAACATTACTGGGCCGAACAATACAAGAATTAAAAGGCCAGACCTTCCAAGGCCCATCAATTTCAGCAAACGGGCCTTCTTTTAACTTTGATGTGACCCAACAAAGTTCAGCAAAATGAGGATAGTGAAGGATTTGATACCCGAATGTTGATATAGCTAACATCAAGTTTGACTTTCCTTTTTCCTCCCTTTTGGTAGGTAGGAATAGAGTTTGGCTTTTTGACTTTTCAAAAATAGGGTGTAGTGTGTTCATATCAAAAGATTCGTTAGCATTGAATGTTTCATGGATATGAGTTTTATGATGAATCAGCTCAACAAAATACCGAGCCACGTCGTTTGATAACTTTGTAGCGGATGAACCGATAGCCATATCGCGCTTGAAGTTCCCGTCAAGATGTATGGAAAAGCGTGGTATGGTACTCCCTGTATGATTTGAAGGACTCGGGTTTGGTTTACTCTTTCCAAAAAAATCCTTTATTCTTGGTGAGAGTAATTCAAACGGGACTTCTGATGTAGCCTGTTTAAGTAAAAGTGTAATGATTAAATAAAGTAAATAGAGTATTACGTGTAAGTCACCTGTAACCGAGTATCTCAATTGTAAACGAATCGAATGAACACGAACAAGACACATTTGTGTTCGTTTGTTTAACTTTAACCGAACAAACTATCAAACACAAAATCACAAAGAGTTAATCGGAAGGAGTTTTCTTGTTTGTGTACAGTTGTTAAGAAAATGTGTGCTGGTAATTATTTTTGTCCGTTTATTAATAGTATAAACGAACAGTTCACGAATATAAACAAAAGAACATAGCTGACCAAACAACCAAGCATACACCAATTAAAATTAACATTAACACCAATCTGTCAGGCCTAAAAAACTAGTAATTAAAGGCGCAGCGCCATGCGCCTAGGCGCAATTTTAGGGCGAAGCGTTCATCTATCGACTGAGTTGACTAAAGTCGCAAATATAGGAGAAAAATCGGCAACTGAATATGTTTTTGATATTTTTTTTTATTTACCTTGTTTTTATTTGATTAATCTTGAACAACTTACCAAAAACTCATGGGATTAACAAAATTAACTCTTAATCTCTCTCTTTATAATGAACAGCGTACTTGGTTGTTCTTATCACATATCAAGAACACGATTACAGAGCCTACCGGAAGAAAAGAATCAAATTATTATTATTTTTTTTATTTTTGTTTTCGATTATGAGGTTGGTAATATTCTGTTTATTTTAATTTAGTTTGTTTTGTTAATTTAGCACACAGTGTTAATAGTTTCTTGTTTTGTTTTTTTAATTGAGGAACAGGACAATGGCTTTCGATTTTATATTTATTACTCTATGATTTTTTTGCTTTCGAGTATGAACAATTTGGTTATTTTGGATTTTCAAATGATTTTTGAACAATTTGGTTATTTCGGATTTTCATATGATTTTGAAAAATTTGGTTATTTTGAATAAAGTGTTGTTCGCCATTAAAAATTTTGTTTGTTATTTTTTTATTTAAGTGCGCTTTTTTTTTCTCAAGCCCACGCTTTTTTTGCGCCTAGCGCCTAGAGAAGGCCTATGCGCCTTAGGTGCGCCTATCGCATTTAATTACTATGCTAAAAAATTAGTAAAACTAGACTAAATTATAGTGGGTCTAAAATATTTAAGTGAATATATAAACAAATGAACTTAAACACACATGAACTAACGAACATAATAAACGTAAATGAACAAGCACAAATGAGCGAGAACATAAACAAACATTCACGAACGTAAATGAACAAAACAAATCACATGCGTTCATGTTCTTCATTTAACTAAATGAACAAAAAACTTTGTTCATGCTCATTCGTTAAGTATAAACAAACTTCCTACCAAACAGTTTTGAGGCTTTCAAAGAAACAACTGAAAGTAAGATCATGGTTTAAAAAAACGCTGTGAGGCGGCGCCTCGAGGCGCGCCTCAGTTCGAGGCGGTAACAAAACGAATTTGAAGCGGCGCCTCAGGGGATAAAAATAAACGTACGCCTCTTCATAGCTGAGGCGGAAAAAAACGGTCGAGGCGGAAAGTACGGCTGAGGCGTGAGAGGCGGGAAAACCTATTTTTTTTACGGTAAAAATTTTGGCGGTAAAAAAATCGACGCTGGTATTAACCCTAATTTTTACCTATTTTAACTCTGCACATCACACAAGAAAATACAAAGATCTGGACTTCTCTTCTTCTACCAAATTGGTGTCGGGTTTCAAACTTGTCTTTTATTATTATGGTTTAGACTTTTGTGTGTTTTTCATGACTAGTGAATCGGATGATGAAATTATTTTGGAAAGTTCTTTGTTTGATGTTAACTATTTTTTTAATAAGATATATAATTTTTATATTTATTTTTAAATCCCACCTCGAGCTTACGCCTCGTTTCGCCTCGAGGCTTACGCCTCGTGAGGCTATGGGAAAACGCCTCGAGGCGCGATTCCGTACTTTTAAACCTTGAGTAAAATATCTGTTTTTCAGATATCAAGTATGCCAAACAAAAAAAAAGTTCATCATGGCCAAAGTTGAAAAGTATTATAAAAAAGTTGTCTTACCAGAATGGTCAAGGATGCAGAAATGAACATGGACTCCACTTGTTCAACAAAAGAGCTCCAAAGGTCAGAAGCCCTTAAGATCGGGTCTAGAGATTTTCCCATATTACTGGAATCTATAAACGATTTTGAACATGATGCCTTTTCATCATCAGTGACTTGATGACATGTTTCTAGGGCCCACAAATCAATTCTTGGCATGAATATCATGCTTGAACCAACACTTGCACATCTCACTGCAAAGAATTTGAATAAACATTTTTATATAAAGTATCATCACCTATAAATGAACTAAACGTTCAGTGAACCGTTCAGCGGGAAAGTACATTTATGTTCATCTATTAGATACACAAATGAACATAAACAAAAATTTGTGTTCATCTAGTTAAACGAACGGGCGAACCTGAAGACATGCCTCATTCATTTATGTTCATAAACGTTCGTTTACGTTCATTCATTTATTTTCGTTATTTTATGTTAGTTTAAGTTCGTTTGTTCGCATTCGTTAATATTCATTTAAAAAATTTTGGCTCTTACAACTTAGTCTAGTTTTGATAACTTTTTAGGTGTTCTTCGCATTACGTTTAACTAATTTTAGCTCATTATGCTCCCAGTTATGTCCATTCGTTGTTTTCATTCACAAACCGTTCCTTTATATTGTTAACAAACAAACATAAATGAACATGAACATTTTCATTTCCTAAACAAACGAACACAAACAAGAAAACCCCGTTTGTTTACTTCTACATTTCAACTGTTTGTTCGGTTAAAGCTAAACGAACATGTGATCTAGAATAAAAGTGTAAAACAAAACTTACATAAAATTTGTGTTAACCCCTGAACCATGTCACCAGCTCCTTCATGCAGCATTGTAGCCAAATCAACCTTATGAAGCACAACATTTCCAACAAAAGAATGAAGAATGCAAGAAGCAAGATGCCTTTGACCGCTTCGTGGACTTCCTGAAATTAATAAACAAAATCCCGATTTCTTTCCAAACGAATGTGATACACCATACACCAAATTCTTTTGCATGAATTCATTATTCACTTTAGAGTCATCAACATCATCATTTAAAGCATCCAAACCAGATAATGTATCATTTCCAACTAACACATTGGAGCGTAAAAGATTTGATTCCATGTCACCTGCCATGTCAGCTTCTGTCGCTAAATCCTGAATTCGAGACCACCAACAGTCACTGTTCTCCTTCTTTCTGTTTAAAGCAGAAACAATTACAGCCTTAACTGTTTCAGCAGCTTTAGAAAGATGAGGTGGCAAAAACACACGGTCATCCAAATACAATGAAACAAGCAATTTAGAAAGTGGCATCAGCATGCAAGGAAACAAATGAACTGGAAGTGGGGCCGACACAATACCATTAACCGCCATTCCCGCTTCTCTACGGGAACACGGTGGGGGTGCGGTTGAAAGCGCCTCCAACCAATCTCTCTCTTGAACTGTAAACGGGGGTAAAACGGGACGTTTACCAACACACCCATTTTCTTCAGCAGATTTAAGAAGTTTATCCCAGTTGCATCCTCTTTTCAAAGCAATAATAGCTGTCTGAGTACAAAGAGCCTCCAGATCAGCACCAGCAAACCCAACGGTTTTTCCCGCGATTAACTTCAACAATGATCCGTTTACACGTGTTGGCCATTTTTGAGTATGAAGTGAGAGAATCGCTTCTCGATCTTTAACCGACGGGAGTGGAAAATAAATTTCCCTATCGAATCTCCCAGGTCGTCTTAAAGCAGGATCAATCGCATCGGGTCGGTTCGTTGCACCGATCACGGTAACCGAACCACGAGACTTTAGACCATCAAGCAGAGCGAGTAAAGTCGAGACAACCGAATTATGTGTTTGATCTTGTTGCCGAGTGCGTGAAGGTGCTAAACCATCTATCTCATCGAAGAATATAATAGACGGTTGAGATTTTTCGGCTACTTGGAACAAAAGTCTGAGCTGGCGCTCAGCATCACCAACATATTTCCCTAAACAATCAGCACCTTTACGAGCAAAATAAGCGATCCGTTTATCACCGCGCGCGCATGCACCAATTAATGAACGGACAACCAAAGTTTTACCGGTTCCGGGATAGCCGTGCAAAAGAACTCCTCTAGGAGGAGTAAGTCCAATATTATTAAAAAACTCGGGATACAATAATGGCAATATAACAACTTCCTTCAAAGATTGGATTACATCTTGAAGCCCACCAACAGATTCCCAACCTTGATATGGTGTTTGATTTTCTAATGTGGGTCCGCCAATGTAAACAGGCTGGATTCTTGATAGATCTCGATGAAGACGTTTGCTTTCACGTTTTAAAAACTCTTCATCTTCCCCACAATTTTCTAACCATTTTTCTTCTGCTTCATGATCCTTGCGCCACGCATCGTTTGACTGTTTTCTCAATTCTAATTTCATCTTTCTAGCTTTAAGTTTCTTTAACCGGTCCAAATACTTACTCCCGTGGGGTTGAAATAAACGTCGATGGTCTGTGCAAGCTATAAGAAACTTTCGGTGATCAAAGATGCAACCAATAGCACGAGCACATGGCTGCAAATAAATATACAAATTTTTAAGGTGTTTACTTGAATACTTTACTTAAAAACAACAAAATGCTTACCAAGTGATAAGTTTTTGGACACCTGTCAACACGGCATCCAATTGTTGCTCCTGATCTACCACACCGGCTGCATTTCAATACTTTTCCTCTGAAAAGAGCTGATCTCACATTTTTCAGGCATCCCAAACCAGCAAAATAAACCTGCAATCATAAGCATAAATGGTAGGGAATCAATGGAATATCCGGTTTGTGAAAAGATATATGCATGATGCGCGCATCAGGAGCGCATGATGCTCTGATGAGATCGCATCAAGTGGAGCAAGGCGCTGCGATTCCATGATGCGAGAATGATGTGCTCTAAATTTCATAACGTGTGATGTGCGCAATGCGGTCTGATGCGCGCATTTCTAAGCTAAAGTGAGTTCCTGCGTAGAGTACTTGTACCTTATGCATAGACTACTTGTATACATAGAGTTTAATGACTTATTTTGTTTATACAAAAAACTTCTTTGGTAGTACTGTAGCTTTTCTTAAAAACATGTGTTTTAATCTTTTATTATTTAGTGTTTAAGAAACAAGTTTAATATAATATATATTTTTAATCTTGTATTATTTAGTGTTTAAGAAACAAGTTTAATATAATATATATATATATACACATAAGTCTTTAGTTTGTTAAATTGCATACATGATGCTTGCGTACGCGTCGGCTTTTCGATCAAAATGCATCGAAGCGCGCATTTTAAAACCAAGATAAAGTCATTGTTTAAAAGTATCATTTAATTAAACCTATATGATAATGAATGAAGACTCTTAATGAACAAAAACATACCTCTGGACTCCAAACCGCACACTGCTGATGAACCCATATTCCAGCAATCCCAAACCGGTCATTTATGGGACCCAAGAGCTGACCAAGCCAGTCTGGCTCGTCACCAAACCCATCCAATATATCATAAGTAGGTTCCTCAGCCGAAGAAGAACCACTGTATGCCTCGTTATCACTGCCAGCCCCATCATGCTGTATTTTTGGAGGCTTACCATCAGTTCCTCCTCCACAAAGACCGCACCATCTTCCCTTTTTGATATGAGATTTATGCTGTCTATGAGCTGGAAAACATTTTTCTTCCTGTTCCACAGCCTTCTTAGAGTTCTCATCTTGCATTTGATCTGCATTGGATGTACAATCTCCTACATGATCCCCAGGTTCGGCTTGTTCAGCCTGTTCCGCAGGCTCACTCTGTTCAACAGATTGTACAGTGTTTTTCATAGTATCCTCTGATTCAAAACCATCTGGAGCTTCATTCCCCTGTTCCAGTAACTCATCAGCATCACCATTATCCGTTACCACATCCTCTAACAGTAATCCATTATTGGTACTATCTTCAACTACCTGCTGAGCAGTTGCAGTTGTATCATCATCATCATCATCTTCACCGCCGTTGTCCATACTAACATCTCCATTGTTAACAACATTAGAAGCCTTAACTCTCCCAGGCCGTTTCGACCGCACAACCATCAAATCCAACCGTTCATCAACACCATTAGAATGATCAAAAACCTTCTTCTTATTCTTACTCCTCAGAGAAGACTCCCCTATCAAAAACCTCACCTTCCGAACCCTATCCCTCAACCTCGACTTCCACTCACCCGACTCCTCCTCCTCCTCCAACCGCAACTCCGTTTTAGCCGAAGCACCACCATAAGCTAGGTCACTCACCTTCCGTCTCTTCTTGGGAGGCGCCGGCGACGCGTCCAACACCAGCGGAGGTCTCCTAACCCTAGAACTCCGTCTAACCTCGGACGAGACATCCTCACTCGCTTCCAGGTGAACACGGTTCTGCGCGTACGTGGTCTCACATATCGCATCAAGCCTCTTATGCTTTGGTTTAGCCCTAATCTGATTATTCTTTCGGTTGAAAATAGCAGCCAGTGATGATCGCATGACCTAATCCACTACAGCACATATATATATATATATATATAGAGAGAGAGAGAGAGAACACTGCTAGTGTGTAAACCTATTCGATTGAATGTAATCCGTGATGATAACCTAAAACAGAGCAGAGCATAGGCTAATGACGTACCGAAACCCTAGAAAGCGTCCATTGAGGTTTGGATCCGATTGGTTTGGATAATACGAGTCCGATTAGGTGTTTATATCATGGATTTGGGTGGGTGGGTGTTGAGTTTGAGTGAGTTACACATACAAATAAATAGCAATAGCAAATGGAGCCGCAGGGGCGGAGGTTCTTGTAGAGAAAGGGTTCTTTCGGGTTTCGGAGTTTAAAACGGGTGGGTGGCTTGTTGACCATACGCGCTTTCATGGCCCGTGTCTTGCACGTGGGGCTTGAAGTTTGGTTGGTGGAGTCTACCTCCTGCTTTTGGAAGTGGGGCTTGCCTTCTTTTGGGGGACTGCAACTTTAGTCCCTTGTTTGTTGCTGTGTTTTCAGGTTAAAACTTGATTGTTTGAGATTTTATTATTTGAATTTGGTTTAGTATAACTTGGTTAGATTTTCTTAACGAGCTGATTTCGAGTGACTCTCCAGATGATTGCCTTGTTTACACCAATATATTTAGTATGATCTTTAAACATTTTTATATAGTAAATGATGGGAATGTTTACACGTTGGCGGATAGAAATTTCACTCAAACACTAGACGAAAACACATTAACGATCATGACATATGTATTCGTGAGTTAACACACACACGATTTCTTTAACCTGAAAAAGCTGTATTTTTGTGTACTAAGTCTAGAATTATAATTTTACGACCAAAACATACAATTGTGTATAAAAATAATGTTTAATTTTTTTGAGTTTTAACGTATATTATTCTACCAATTTAAGATACAAATTAATTTTGGTTTTTAAGAGAAATATAAAACTAAATAGGTTAGACGTATCAACACTCAAACATTACTCTAAACAAAAATCGTTCAGCTAAAAGTATTTATGGATTTATCCGAAATCACTTATGCTAGACTCAAATATGTAAATTTCACATATGGTTGCTATTATGTTAAAAGTTCACACCCCTTTAATAAGGATACCTGGGTCTAATGTGTTTTGGAGGTGGTATAAAAAGTGTATTTTATGGGGTAGGAATTGAAAGTTAAGTAATGATGGAGGACCCTTTTATAGTATTATAAGTTATATCTGGCTTTTTGAGTTTTGCCACTCCCACCAAACGTTACCGCCAAATATGTATGAAAATCTTTTGATGCCAACAATTGCATACATTACCTTATGGTTACACTAAAACAGTAACACTCAAAGTATTAGGTGATTGATTTAATTTAACTAAAGGTTTTAAAACGAGAAAGTATAAATTGTGCCTACAAAATACATGTGAAAAGCTTAATGCTTTTGTACTTTAATATCAGTTTACATAAATAGTCGTATACAATTTTTGTTATACTAAATGTTGAGACACCAAGGTAAAATTAAATAATGTCTTGTATATTATTATTACTTTGGTTGTATTGTCTCGTACTCGTATTGTTTGTAACCGGATCCTGTATGATTCTTAAAATTGGTGATTACTCGTTTTTGTTTTTCGCTGCGTATTCATTTATTAACATGATTAATAATTATGAAACCAATTTAATTAAACCGGGTTTAATTGTTAAATCGTTGACTGATCACCACTGAAACCCAACAGTGGTATATATTGACTAGGAGATATCCGCGCGATGCTGCGGAGGCGACAAGTTACAACACGATGCTCATTTATGTTAATTTATCAATCCTAAAAGGTAATGTTAAACTTTTATCGTATTAAAATTGGTTTTAAAATATTTTTGGAAGTATTTGACTGTAAAAAAAACACACAAATCGAAAAGTAGTTAAACATAAAAAAATAATAACAGATAAACAACATTTAATGAAACTTCAGTCAAGAGACTTACATAACTAAAGTACTACACTTAAACAAACTGTTAACTTCAGTGTCTAAAATACAATTATGCTCATCAAGAAGCCAACACAACAATAAGAGCTGTGTAGACAATAAAGCAACGACCATAGCTCACATTCGAATTTCAACTAATGTTCATGGATAATCCCATTAGCTTCTTTATAAGGTCTTCTACCTTACTAAGCAACTTAAGTTCAAGTTCCATTTCTTTGAACTGGACAACCCTTCCATCTTCACTCACTGATCACTAAGTTAATCTGCTAAAAGCTGATTAATGAAATCAGTTAATCTTCTAAACCAAGGACATTTGCATGTTTGTTATAGGTCACAAGATGTTTTGGATTAGTATCATATTTGTATATTCATCGAATCATAGCAACACGAGTCAAGTTCTGTACCATCCTTAAACAACTAAAATTCATTTGATTAAGTTGATCATTGGGGGCATTTCAAGGATTTTGGTGTTCGTTTGAAAATCTGAAATTGTAAATAATTGGATATGCTGATTGAGTTCAGATTGATACAAACTTTGACAAAATAAATGCAATTTGGCAGTTTCAATCTTAAATCTGAAAGATGCAAAATCAATATATAATCTATTCACAAATGTACTTTCAGCAGTATTATATACCATAATAATAGCTAGGGGTAAATTTTGAAGACCGAAAGTAAAAAGTGCCGACTTTGAGCTTCAAGGTTATTTTGGGAACTTTAATAATTTTGGTGCAGGTTTATTATTTCAGCCTCTTACTCGTTGCAGATTTATCGACATGCTTTAGTAGATCAACATGAAACAATGCACCATTCCTCCTGCATCAAGACACGTGTACGACCTGCACTTGCAATCATAAAATCACAAAACTTTAAACACAAACATGCACAACTTTTGTCATTATGGTAATTAATTATCTGTTTATTATGTCTGAGTTGCCAAGAAAAATTATGACCCGTGCCAATTCTATAACGCACAAATAGTAATGGCTTAATAACAAATATCAACGATTTGGTACTATCACTAAAATTCATTTATAAAGCTCAAGTCTTATAAGAGTTGAAGACAATAAAGCTACGACCATAGCTCACATTCGAATTTTAACTACTGTTCACGGATTATCCCTAAGCTTCTTTATAGGGTCTTCTAGCTTACTTAGCAAGTTAAGTTCCAAGTTAAAGCTCAAGGTTGGCTCGAGATGGGTTTTCAAATAGTGACAATGGCATATCATATAAAAAAATCATTTATTACTAACAGTAAGAAAAACGATAAGAACATGATGACCCAATTCAATTATAAGGTCAAACTCACCTGCTGAGACCACAAACAGTGCTAATAATGGTGTGTGTTAAGAGAAGACCAAAATCGTCCCAATATTTTAGCTCCAATCAAACCAAAGAAAATAGGTTAATAGTATCTCATTGTAACAAATTGATTGTGAGGAGGATTGACATATAACCTGCTCTAAGTTAAAAATGGGTATGGCTCGATAATTATAGGAAACAACCCAAACAGAGCTTGATTAATGAGCCTAACCCATCTAAACCAATGTGACTTCATTTGGGTTTGTATTTATCAGTGATCGATTACCAAGAGTGACTCGAAACCCGAACTCAAGCCAACCTTGAGCGTACAGATTGCTCAAAACACATGTGATACTATTAAGTGACAATATTATCATTAATTTATTTAAACAACAAGTACACAATTTTGGAAGATTTGTCCTCCTTTTATAGTGAAAATATAGAGTTGTTATGTCTTATGGAATTAAAGAAATTAAATCATGTTTAATATAATTAAAACACGTATTAAAAATAGTTTAATGGGTCATTCAAAAGGTTTAACTATTTTAATAAACTTTATGTAATTAAAACATATATTAGTTTTTTTTGTTAGTTAAGTAACATAATATGAAAAGATGATGATAATGATAATAATAATAATAATAAAAGTAGTAGTAGTAGTAGTTAAATAATAATTCTAGTAAATTGCATGGGACATGTACATAAATATTTGATCTTGATTATGAATGTTTTAAATTTGTATGTAATACTACAAGAATGGTGAAAAATATAACTACATAGAAATAATCACATAAAATACATTAACGAAAATTGAGATTAATTAATAATATTATAACAATATATAAATTTAAATAGAAACAAAACTGAAAATTTAAAACGGGTCGGGTTTTCGGGTTTAAAAATTAACGAATGTTACAGGATTCACAGGTTTTAGAAATTTCGTCCCGAAATTAAAATAAAAATAAAATTTTAGAAGAAAACAACTAAAAGTTGTTCAAAGTTTAAACAATTTACACATACATATTTAAATAATAAAAAAAATAACGCCGATCTTTGAATAAACCGAAAGACGCCAGAAATGGGAAGTATGACAAGGACACTTATATATAGGATGTACCAGCGACGTATCCACCATGCCCTTATAATATTGCATTTGTCCCGTTTTTCCAAAATCATTTCAAGTTTCGAGTTATTTCACACAACCGAACTTATTATATTTTCTATGCGAAAACTTTGATAATTACGTGTCGACCCATAATTAGCTCTATCGTTGGATGATCCATATAACTTTCTCTATTGTGTGGTTTTAAGACATAGACATTTGATAGACAAATAAAATTCATATAGAACGTTGAAAATAAATAAATAAAAAAAATATGAATTAAAAGAGTAAATGTCACACCCTCAAAATCCACTAACGGAGTTTTACCGTCAGAGGGTGTGAACTGGCAGGATCGGAATCATTAGTTATAACCAAACCAAAGAAAACGTTTAAATGAAAAATAAGTGCGGAAGCGTAAAACCTTAATTCAAAAGTTGCGTCACGCAGGACGACTTAAAACCAAATGTAAATGTTAAGAGTAAGATGTTTAACAATTAATGCATGCTCCTAAACCGCGCGCCCGCCTCGGCTACCTGAGAATAACATACTAAAAGGGGTCAACACGAGGTTGGTGAGTTCACAAGTTATATAAGATAAATCGTTTAGCGTTTGAGTTCAGCGTTTTCGTTAAGTGTTTTGCGTAACCACGTTACGGCGTTTAAAAATTTTGCGTAACCACGTTACGGCGTTTAAATGTTTTGCGTAACCACGTTACGGCGTTTAAGTGTGTAACCACGTTACAGCGTTTAAATGTTTTGCGTAACCACGTTACGGCGTTTAAGTGTGTAACCACGTTACAGCGTTTAAGTGTTACCAGATAATGTTATGTCAAATTATATATCGATAGGTAGCTAATCTATACAACAAGTATTACTAAGTGGTTCGAGACCGAAGCTGACTGTTTATCAAGTGCCCGTCACCAGGTCAACCCAGACCATGGTAAGTGTTAGCCAAAATTACACCCACTCAACCTCCAGTTGAGCTTAGCGTCGGGTGGGGTTTGTCAAACCCAGTAGTACTACTCAACAGTGACTCGCTATTCCAAATATTAACCGGTTCGATGCGTGGGACTTCAAGGGTTACGTGCCGCTTAGCCTCTACAAGTGATATATATAATTTATAACAAAATCTTAAATATGTGTTTATCTCAAAAATGCGTTTATCGGAGTATGTTATCTCCCCCAAGTGAAAAACGTTTGAAAACAGTTCAAAGAGCGGGGTAAGTGAACTCACTGTTTGCGAAGAATATTCCAAATTAGATCACCGAGTGATGCGCGTCGTAGAAAACTCTCTAGCGTTCTAAAATAACAAAGAGATTTTCTAAGTATCGGAACGTTTAACGAGTCTCTAGACTCGGCACATAATACCTATGCACGTATCATGTTTCGTGTTTCGTTTGTGAACCGTGTGTGATTTAAACAAGTACAATTGTGATACGATACACGAGTGAGCAATTACTTTCGTGTCATGTATTAATAACATACTTACAAGCAATTATTCCCGTAAGGGCATTTTGGTCAACAAACAAAGACTAACTAACTATTATTCCCCATAAGGGCAATTTGGTCAATTCATGGCAATCAACTAGCAATTATTCCCCGCAAGGGTATTTTGGTCAAAATACCACAATTATATAAGAACTATCATATTTCATGCATTCCTATACAACTCAGCAGCTAGTTTCATTGTGACAGAATTTCTACTTGAAAGATTGTACTATTTCACCGATCATATCATCTCAATTAATTCACCAAAAATCACCACTGAAACATACATGTCTTAGGTTTCCAGAACATATTTTATATTATTTTTATTCCATATAGATTTCTCATAATGATCAAAACACTACAGTAAACTCATATCAGTCAGATTCATGCACAACAGAATGTTATTTGCAATTCCCGGTAAACGAAAAATCCAATAAATGCAAGACCACTTGGGTTTGGTTCCTAACTCAGTGAGTCAACTTCCAGAAGTGGAACCAACCCAATTGGCCTCGTAGTTCATGAGATATAGAATTTACAATATAACCTAACAGCAGGTCTAACAGCTCAGCTTTGCATCACGTTTTTGTAAAATCATAAAAGTATACTTCCACTTATCCAAAAATTACGAATTTATACTTTATAGAAACTAGACTCAACCTAGTTTACTGCAGTACTCACAATCTCAATCAATTTTCACGTTTACACTTCGTTACAGTCAGTTAAACATCGTATATATATTCTGTCCAGAATCTGTTCACATCAAAACTCAACATCATAACAATCTATGAACTATCATGCATCCATATAACCCTCTAGACACCATAACTACTATCCATGCATATAAATCACACCATACATACAAGATTAGGGTTTGTGTTTTAATTCAAATCAAGAACAACAATCAATCATGCAACAACATCAATCTAGTTATCAATCTATTATCCAACTAACAACTATCATATTGATCACATACATACATATAATCGGCTGAGTTAGGGTTTACATACAACCCATTAAACATCAAAATTACACAACAAGGAGGTAAGAGATGATCAAGTATACCTTCCTAGCACCTAGTTCTTGGATTAATCTCTTGATTGATGTGTGTGTGTGTGTGATGAAGGTGGACGGCAGCCGTGGATCAAGAGAGGGAGAGAGAGCCGATTTAGGGTTGTAGGTTAATAATAAGTTAGGGTTTGTTTATTAGTGATGTA
This sequence comes from Bidens hawaiensis, assembly GCF_021521415.1. NCBI lineage: Eukaryota > Viridiplantae > Streptophyta > Magnoliopsida > Asterales > Asteraceae > Bidens > Bidens hawaiensis. The sequence goes on from NW_027498146.1 coordinate 42,658, forward strand.
TTTATAATAATACAAGTTACACTCTAGTCCCTCTTCTTTCCAAGTGTTGTTTTTCTAGAACATTCCATCATACTTGCCCAATAAGTTAACATGACCATAGTTTTATCACATAGCACATAATCCTAACACATAATAATCACATAATTATTGTTTTTACGTTTATCGTTTATTTATCAATCGTTTGCGTCAACTCGTTTGCGTTTCGGTGCAAATCCCGAAAGACTACACATGTAGTAAGTGTTACGCGTCATTTAAACCCTAGTTTAAATGTAATGAAGTGTACGTTATAGATTCAACGATCTTAAAGTTTGAATTGACGGAGTTGAGTTAACGGAGTTAACCTGAAATTGACGATTGTCACATCATTCCCATGTTAAAGAATTTTCGTCCCGAAAATTTGAGTCAAGTCGTGATGAGAGTCTGAAAGAGTAAGAAAAAAAATTTTCAGTTTGTCATATCATCCCCTAGTAAAAAGAAATTTCGTCCCGAAATTTAATTCATACATTCGGTGATGTTTGACGGTTTGCCGGGTTTCGCGGTTTTCGGTGTTTGGTTAGCCCTTCAAAAAGGTGAGGATACTTTTTCATCATTTGATCCTCGCGTTCCCACGTGAACTCCGGTCCACGTCTCGAGTTCCAACGAACCTTAACGATTGGAATTTTGCTGTGTTTGAGTGTTTTGGTTTCCCAATCCAAAACTTCGACTGGTTCCTCAATGAACCGTAACTGTTCATCAACTTGCAGTTCCTCCAAAGGGACTACTTGGGTTTCATCAGATAGGCATTTCTTCAAATTTGATACGTGGAATACATCGTGTACGCCACTGAGTTCTGTTGGTAGGTCCAGTCGGTACGCCACCGGACCAATGCGCTCAGTTATCCGGTACGGACCAACATACCGTGGGTTGAGTTTGTTTCGCTTACCAAAGCGAACTACACCTTTCCAAGGTGAGACTTTGAGTAACACCCGATCGTTCACTTTAAATTCGAGAGGTTTTCGGCGCTTGTCGGCGTAACTCTTTTGGCGATCCCGTGCTGCTGCCATGCGATTTCGGATTTGAACAATCTTTTCCGAGGTTTCGAGTACCAGTTCTGGACCAGTGATTTGGCTGTCACCCACCTCTGCCCAGCAGAGTGGTGATCGACACTTCCGTCCGTACAGCGCTTCAAACGGCGCTGCCTTAATACTTGCGTGGTAGCTGTTATTATACGAAAACTCTACCAAGGGTAAGTGGGGTTCCCAACTTTTTCCGAAATCTAAAACGCATGCACGCAACATATCCTCCAGGGTCTGAATAGTCCGTTCACTTTGCCCATCCGTCTGAGGATGGTATGCTGTACTCATATCGAGACGTGTGCCCAGTGCGCTTTGCAGCGACTTCCAAAAGTGTGAGGTAAAACGAGAATCTCGATCGGAAATGATCGAGACAGGCACTCCGTGTCTAGACACCACTTCTTTCATGTATACTCGAGTCAGTCTTTCCATTTTGTCCGTTTCCTTAATCGCTAGGAAATGTGCCGATTTAGTCAACCGGTCAACGATCACCCAGATGGTATCGCATCCCGTCGGTGTCTTAGGCAAACCCGTAATAAAATCCATTGAGATTTGCTCCCATTTCCACATTGGGAGTTCCGGTTGTTGCAGTAGACCAGATGGTTTCTGGTATTCTATCTTGACTCTGGCACAAGTCAAGCATTTGCTCACGTAGGTGGCGATGTCGGCTTTCATGTTCGGCCACCAGTAAAGTTCCTTTAAATCATGATACATTTTATCTGAGCCAGGGTGGATAGAATATCGGGACTTGTGAGCTTCGTCCATCACTAGAGTTCTCAACTCTCCGTATCGTGGAACCCAAATCCGGTTCTCAAAATATCGGACCCCGTCCGATCTGGTTTCAAGTTGCTTGTTCATGCCCCGCATGAGTTCCGATGGAAGATTTTCATCTTTCAAAGCTTCCAGTTGCGCATCGCGAATCTGATCGGGTAAGCTGGCATGAATCGTAAGTTGCAATGCTCTTACTCGTCTGGGTTTTTCTGTTTCTTTTCTGCTGAGGGCGTCGGCCACCACATTGGCCTTGCCAGGGTGGTACTTGATGGCACAATCATAATCTTTAAGCAGCTCGACCCAACGACGCTGTCGCATGTTCAGCTCTTTCTGATCGTAGATATGTTGGAGACTCTTGTGGTCGGTGTAAATGGTAAACTTGGTACCGTACAAGTAATGCCTCCATATCTTAAGAGCAAACACCACAGCTCCGAGTTCCAAATCATGGGTCGTGTAGTTCTTCTCGTGAACCCGTAGTTGTCTAGAGGCGTAGGCTATAACCTTCTCGAGTTGCATCAGCACACAACCGAGACCTTGTATAGATGCGTCACAGTGTACCTCAAAGTTTTCCGTTCCCTCGGGGAGGGCTAAAATAGGGGCGCTACAAAGCTTGGTTTTCAATAGTTGGAAAGCGGATTCTTGCGCGTCACCCCAGTTGTACTTAGTGCCCTTGTGAGTCAAAGCGGTGAGGGGTTGAGCAATCTTTGAAAATCCCTCGATGAAACGCCGATAGTAGCCGGCCAGTCCTAGGAATTGTCGCACTTCAGTCGGAGTCTTAGGTGCTTCCCAGTTTTTGATGGCCTCTACCTTACCGGGATCGACATGGATACCATTCTCGTTGATCACATGTCCTAAAAAGTGAACCTCGCGAAGCCAAAATTCACATTTCGAGACTTTAGCATACAGTTGTTCCTTCTTCAGTAGTTCCAGAATTATCCTTAAGTGCTCTTCGTGGTCAGTCTCGTTCTTGGAGTAGACAAGAATATCATCGATGAAAACAATCACGAACTTGTCGAGGTACGCCTTGCATACTCGATTCATGAGATCCATAAATACGGCTGGCGCGTTGGTTAGGCCAAAAGGCATAACCGAGAACTCGTAGTGACCATACCGTGTTCTGAAAGCCGTCTTTGAAATATCTTCTTCGCGCACTCTCAGCTGGTGGTAACCGGATCGTAGATCGATCTTCGAGTAGTAACTCGATCCCTGAAGCTGGTCAAATAAATCATCAATTCGGGGTAAAGGATAACGGTTCTTGACCGTCACCTTGTTCAACTCCCGGTAGTCGATGCACATCCGAAAAGTCCCGTCTTTCTTTCGGACAAACAAGACAGGGGCTCCCCATGGCGATGAGCTAGGTCGGATAAAACCCTTATCCAACAAATCTTGCAACTGAGTGGACAACTCCTGAAGTTCCGCCGGTGCGAGCCGATACGGGGCTCGTGCTATGGGTGCTGCACCGGGTGTCAACTCGATTTGGAATTCGACTTGACGAATAGGAGGGAGTCCGGGCAAATCCTCTGGGAAAACTTCCGGAAAGTCTCGCACAACCGGTATGTCTTCAATTCGTTTCTCCTCCGCGGGTTTCTCAACAATCTGCGCCAAAATTGCCGGATGACCCTTTCGTAGATACTTCTGTGCTTTCATAAGGGTGATGATGCTGCTGGTCATGCCGCTTCTCTCGCCTCGGACCGAAATGATCTCGCCGGAAGGGGTGGTAATATGGACTATTTTATCATGGCATATAATCTCCGCTCGGTTCTCGGATAACCAGTCCATGCCGACAACGACATCGAAACTACTAAGCGTAAAAGGAATAAGGTCGATGTCAAAAACATGACCTGACAGTTTCAACTTACATCCCGCAAGTATATGAGTTGTTACTACAGTTTTACCATTAGCTAATTCGACAGGAAACTCAGCGTCTAACGGGGTTGGAGTAAGGTCTAAAAGTTGGCTAAAGGCTTTCGACACAAAACTCCTATCAGCTCCAGTGTCAAACAAAATGGAAGCAAAATAATCGTTTACAGGGAACTTACCGGACACCACATGCGGATCATTGCGGGCTTGACCCGATCCAATCACAAACGCTCTTCCTTTGCCATTTCCTCCACCGTTAGTGCCACTTCCATTGCCCCCATTGTTGTCATTATGTTTCAGCTTGGGGCAATCCTTCCGGAAATGACCTTCCTGTCCACATTCAAAACATCCCTTAGTTGTCATCGGTTGCTTAGGAGCACCCTTTGCCGCAAGGTCTCCTCTACATTCTTTCGCTTGGTGACCTATCTTTCCGCATCTTTGACACTTGACACGGTCACACTGGCCAACATGATGATAGTTGCACCTGTTGCACTTTGGATACTTCCCAGCATATCCGCTCGAAACCTGCCCGCTACCGTTGTTGTTGGAGTTGTTGTTGTTGTGATTCTGAGTGTTAAAGCTCCGGGTGAACTCGGGTTTACGGTAGTGTTGTTGCGGTGGGAGGTTCGAGGATGAAGATCTGGTGTTGTCGAACTTTCTCTTCCCGCTGTTCGGGTTGCTGTTGTTGTTACTGTTGCTGGCGTGGTCATTACTCGGGTTGTCACGGGCTTTAACAGTCGAACCCCTCGGTGGTAACGCACCCTGGGTCACAGCCTGATCCGTCAGTTTGTGAGCCAAACGGATCGCTTGTTGGATCGTGGCTGGTCTGGAAGACGTCACCATACCCTGAATCTGTGGTGCTAACCCATCAATGTACATCTCTATTCTCTTGCTCGGCGGATCCACCATCCGCGGACACATCACAGCCAACTCGTGCGAACGAGTAGTGTAGGCATGTCGTCATCTGAGGACACCTCTGAGTGTGCCTCCTCCTCAGCCGGTTCTTCCTCCGGTTCTTCTTCGGGATCTTCCTCGGGATCTTCTTCGGGATCTTCCTCAGGCTCCTCTTCGGGATCTTCTTCAGGTTCTACTTCAGGCTCTGCCCCAGGCTCGGCCTCAGGCTCTGCCTCAGGGTCGGCTGCGTTCTGAGCAATCTGCATTTGTAGGATATCGCAACGCTCTAACGCTATTTCGGTTCGGGTCCTTGCTTCTTGGAGTTGCTCTTTCAAGTCTATCATTTCGGCTTGCATCTTCATCATAACCTTCGTTTGTTGATCACTAGCCCCTTGCATATCCTTCATTGCCGCCGCCATGCGGGCAACCTCCTCCTTATTCTCGGTTTCGTCTTTTAACAATCTGGAAACGTTCTCTCTCGTGTAGCGCATGTAACCCACATCACGCTCCAAACATGAAACAACGGCTGCGAGAACTCTCTCTACAGGTTCGGTTATGGGTGGTAGGGTGTTGGGATAAGCAGGGTGGTTCGGGTGTGGCAACGGGGGGAACTTGTTCACGGTAGACCATACGTCTGATCATGTTGGGGTACCAATCCCAGCTAACGTTGTTTTCGTAAAGGCTTCCGGATAGGCGGTACCTCTTCGGTGCGGGAGTTGCGAGTTCCGGGACAACGCGGGGTGGCGAGGCGGTAGGTAACTGAGGTTCCTTCCCGTGAGCATGCGTCATCGAATCGGATGATGATGAGGGTGGCGTCGACATCCCTACAGGTAAGCCGTGTATGCGCGCGCGTATGAGCGAAAGAGGTAAGAGATAAGATTACAAGACTACACAAACCTATGCAGTGCGTATTATTATAACTAATGGGTCGTCGCGGTTATAGTCTAGTATGCATGCAGTTTCTAGTTCGCTATAACCAATGGCTCTGATACCAATCTGTCACACCCTCAAAATCCACTAACGGAGTTTTACCGTCAGAGGGTGTGAACTGGCAGGATCGGAATCATTAGTTATAACCAAACCAAAGAAAACGTTTAAATGAAAAATAAGTGCGGAAGCGTAAAACCTTAATTCAAAAGTTGCGTCACGCAGGACGACTTAAAACCAAATGTAAATGTTAAGAGTAAGATGTTTAACAATTAATGCATGCTCCTAAACCGCGCGCCCGCCTCGGCTACCTGAGAATAACATACTAAAAGGGGTCAACACGAGGTTGGTGAGTTCACAAGTTATATAAGATAAATCGTTTAGCGTTTGAGTTCAGCGTTTTCGTTAAGTGTTTTGCGTAACCACGTTACGGCGTTTAAAAATTTTGCGTAACCACGTTACGGCGTTTAAATGTTTTGCGTAACCACGTTACGGCGTTTAAGTGTGTAACCACGTTACAGCGTTTAAATGTTTTGCGTAACCACGTTACGGCGTTTAAGTGTGTAACCACGTTACAGCGTTTAAGTGTTACCAGATAATGTTATGTCAAATTATATATCGATAGGTAGCTAATCTATACAACAAGTATTACTAAGTGGTTCGAGACCGAAGCTGACTGTTTATCAAGTGCCCGTCACCAGGTCAACCCAGACCATGGTAAGTGTTAGCCAAAATTACACCCACTCAACCTCCAGTTGAGCTTAGCGTCGGGTGGGGTTTGTCAAACCCAGTAGTACTACTCAACAGTGACTCGCTATTCCAAATATTAACCGGTTCGATGCGTGGGACTTCAAGGGTTACGTGCCGCTTAGCCTCTACAAGTGATATATATAATTTATAACAAAATCTTAAATATGTGTTTATCTCAAAAATGCGTTTATCGGAGTATGTTATCTCCCCCAAGTGAAAAACGTTTGAAAACAGTTCAAAGAGCGGGGTAAGTGAACTCACTGTTTGCGAAGAATATTCCAAATTAGATCACCGAGTGATGCGCGTCGTAGAAAACTCTCTAGCGTTCTAAAATAACAAAGAGATTTTCTAAGTATCGGAACGTTTAACGAGTCTCTAGACTCGGCACATAATACCTATGCACATATCATGTTTCGTGTTTCGTTTGTGAACCGTGTGTGATTTAAACAAGTACAATTGTGATACGATACACGAGTGAGCAATTACTTTCGTGTCATGTATTAATAACATACTTACAAGCAATTATTCCCGTAAGGGCATTTTGGTCAACAAACAAAGACTAACTAACTATTATTCCCCATAAGGGCAATTTGGTCAATTCATGGCAATCAACTAGCAATTATTCCCCGCAAGGGTATTTTGGTCAAAATACCACAATTATATAAGAACTATCATATTTCATGCATTCCTATACAACTCAGCAGCTAGTTTCATTGTGACAGAATTTCTACTTGAAAGATTGTACTATTTCACCGATCATATCATCTCAATTAATTCACCAAAAATCACCACTGAAACATACATGTCTTAGGTTTCCAGAACATATTTTATATTATTTTTATTCCATATAGATTTCTCATAATGATCAAAACACTACAGTAAACTCATATCAGTCAGATTCATGCACAACAGAATGTTATTTGCAATTCCCGGTAAACGAAAAATCCAATAAATGCAAGACCACTTGGGTTTGGTTCCTAACTCAGTGAGTCAACTTCCAGAAGTGGAACCAACCCAATTGGCCTCGTAGTTCATGAGATATAGAATTTAAAATATAACCTAACAGCAGGTCTAACAGCTCAGCTTTGCATCACGTTTTTGTAAAATCATAAAAGTATACTTCCACTTATCCAAAAATTACGAATTTATACTTTATAGAAACTAGACTCAACCTAGTTTACTGCAGTACTCACAATCTCAATCAATTTTCACGTTTACACTTCGTTACAGTCAGTTAAACATCGTATATATATTCTGTCCAGAATCTGTTCACATCAAAACTCAACATCATAACAATCTATGAACTATCATGCATCCATATAACCCTCTAGACACCATAACTACTATCCATGCATATAAATCACACCATACATACAAGATTAGGGTTTGTGTTTTAATTCAAATCAAGAACAACAATCAATCATGCAACAACATCAATCTAGTTATCAATCTATTATCCAACTAACAACTATCATATTGATCACATACATACATATAATCGGCTGAGTTAGGGTTTACATACAACCCATTAAACATCAAAATTACACAACAAGGAGGTAAGAGATGATCAAGTATACCTTCCTAGCACCTAGTTCTTGGATTAATCTCTTGATTGATGTGTGTGTGTGTGTGATGAAGGTGGACGGCAGCCGTGGATCAAGAGAGGGAGAGAGAGCCGATTTAGGGTTGTAGGTTAATAATAAGTTAGGGTTTGTTTATTAGTGATGTATTTATAATAATACAAGTTACACTCTAGTCCCTCTTCTTTCCAAGTGTTGTTTTTCTAGAACATTCCATCATACTTGCCCAATAAGTTAACATGACCATAGTTTTATCACATAGCACATAATCCTAACACATAATAATCACATAATTATTGTTTTTACGTTTATCGTTTATTTATCAATCGTTTGCGTCAACTCGTTTGCGTTTCGGTGCAAATCCCGAAAGACTACACATGTAGTAAGTGTTACGCGTCATTTAAACCCTAGTTTAAATGTAATGAAGTGTACGTTATAGATTCAACGATCTTAAAGTTTGAATTGACGGAGTTGAGTTAACGGAGTTAACCTGAAATTGACGATTGTCACAGTAAAAACATTACTTAACACCTTAATAGACTGTTCAGGCCAAGGGCAATGCAAAAACACTAAATCAAGTAAATAATATCATCGTGTCGAAACCAAGTAAACGATATTAAAAACGAAATAAACGAGGTAATGAAGTCAAAGAATGAAACATTTAGAATCATAACATGTAATTGAAATAATAGGGTCGAGAATAACGTGGCAGGTAAACGTAGCATTTAACCAACGAAGTATGAACATGTAAATTGATAACGCATTGGGTTCGAGAATAGCTTAGATAAACGAAACTTTTAAGTATCAAAATACCATGATGTTTAACAAATGGAAATCTCCGAAAGAATGCAGCGCAATTAACGGTAACATGGATGTGAAATGAAATGAACATTACAACATATAAATTAATAATTTGAAATAAAATGGATAAATGAAATTCTATATTCACATTATTAAAATCCATTTAAGTTTGTGAAAGAAAAGTTCCAATAGCAACCTTGAGTTTATCAAATTGAACAATTGAAATTTCGAAATCAAAATAAAGCATTGATTCCAGATTGATGAAACCAAGAACAACATAATGGTTTAAAAAAACATCGAGTGAAAGATAAGTACACGAATAAACAAAACAATTTGTGTATAACATAATATAAACTCGACATGTACATGGGACACAGTCCCGGTTCTAAGTAAACGAATTCATTTGGAGAGAACCGGTCACCAATAGTAAAATGTGGAAATAAAATGAAAATACGGTTTCTATTAGGTAGCTATACATACATGTTCATAGTCTCAATTTTCACTTAACGGTTACATTTAAGAAAAATGGGTCATAGACCACGAGATTTGAAATAACAAACGTAAACCGATTTAATAAAACGAATAAGAATGATGTACGAATTCACGTTTTGTAAAAATACAAACGAATATGGATCAAAGATCAATGAACAATAAAAATAAACTTTGTAACCAATATTCTAAAGAAGTGGATATAAAAAAATAACTTTGGGCACGTCCGAAAAATACGTGAAGAAGAAGTTAAAGAAAAGAAAATGTAACTTGCGACGCTTGTCTTCTCGAATGCAGGTTTGTTTATGGCATGAAAGTTGACGTGAGAAGGTGCCATGATTTCTTAGCCGAAACTCATTAGCGTTAACAAAGGGGAAAGAAGGGAAGGGATATATCATATATTTTAATTTACGAAAATCGGTTGTAAATCGTGGTGTTTTTTTTATATCTCATGGTGAAATAAGATTATTCTATTTTAGTTAGGCAAAACGTTTTTAACTAGCGCTAAAACTTAAGAATTTTATGAAATCCTTAACGTAAAAATAAATGTTTTCTTTTAGCCAGCGGCCTAGGAAAAAGATTGTCGGATAACCTGACTTGTTGAATGAAATATAGCCTCAAAAGGGCTTAAGATTTGTTTGAAACAAAAAATTTACTTTAAATACGGTGTGAAATAATAATTACATTATTATTAGAGGTGATGATAATACTAGTAATAATAATATTACTAATCATAATAATAATAAAAATATTAACAATAATAATAATAACAATTCTAATAATAACCATATTGATAATTACCATAATAATAATGATGATGACGACGGTGATGGTACTAATAAAAATAGTAGCAGTAATATTATGGTAATATTAATAACTTTAATAATAATAATAATAATAAGAGAGGTAATAATTTTTTTTAAAGAAAAATCCATTTGAATGAAGATTAAAATAACTAAGGATTTGGGATTAGGTGCGAGGTGTTAGTAAAAGAAATAAAATGTAGAAAAGTATGCAAAAGAAAATATAGACGAGTTTGATGAGTTTTGTAAAAATCTAAGTATTGAAACCGAAAAATCGTATAAGGTCAACAAAGGATGCGGGGTTATGATATTGCATGGCGAAAACAAGTTAGGCCTTCCAAAGTATGGTGAGTGTGCTAAGGTCACCACAATGTTAGTAGGCTTGGAGCATGAGGTTAAACACATGGTTGAGACAAATGGTTAGGTACAGGTCTTGCAGATGGGTTAGTGGCGTTGAGTTTGGGTAGGTATTAGCAATAAGTGGTAATTGAATCTACCACAGATTGAAGTATATCACGTTTCAGGTAAGTAAAGTGGTGGAATTTACACATACTGTACAAAGGATGTGTTTCAGCGCGAGGCCTTTCGGTTGGGTTTAGTTTGCGTTTCCAAGAATGGTGCTGGGTTTGAATTTGAATTAACTATATCGATGAAGGTAGGTGCGGTCAAACGTGGGGTGATCAGGTTCGCGGAGGCCATTTACTTGATAACTTGGATTGTCATTTCGCGAGTTGAGTGTGACAACTAGGAAAACAAGGAAGCATGACACGAAACGTGAAGAATTCGTGTAACTTGAGACGTAAGTACGAAAACGACTAATAGATACAAGTAAAGAAAAGAAATCGCATGAAACAAATTTGAAATCGAAATTGGAATTCCCATAAAACGTCATGAGTTTTCACCTTTCAATAAACGATAACCTCATAAATTATTGAATAATTATATGGAAAAAAATATTAAACTTACAATAAATAATGAAATCGAATTGAAAATTGAATGTTCATAAACCACCATGACTTTTTAAATTTTCACTTCCAAAACATAAGGGTAAATAAATATGGAAATAAGGTAATCAAATTGAAATTCGACCATTCATGTATCACCGTAACTTTTTGAATTTTCAATTCTAAAACATAATAGTAAAATAACAAAGGAATCGTTTGAAATTCGGTTATTACTTTGCAAACTTTTAAAAGTTTAAGCCGTAAATGAGAGTATAAATAAAGAAAACGTGTCACAAAATTTTTTAAAACTTAACTATTATCGTATAAAAATGCGTAATTAAATCAAACTGAAAGCTGGGTATTCGTGTACAGACTTCCAGTTAAAACACACTGTAAAACATAGAGGAGTGCAACCATATTCTTTTCACAAAGAGAACATGGTCGCGTTTGAAAACTTAAATTTGTGATTCATATGGCGTTGAAAGTGGTATGCTTTGGCTTAATAGAGTTCATGCTCTTTCCTAACTCTCCAGGTAAGCAACCGGGTCCCGCATCTGATTGGGATTTATACGCATTGCTTATCCTTAGGTTTCAATAACCTTGGTGTCAAGAGTTTCGGAAAACAGGCACGTCCCCCTTACAGTTTACTACATACCCGCCATATAGAACCATCATTAAGAAGAATAAATATCAGAACACAATAATAAAAATCAATAATTGAAAATGTTGGAAAACTCTTTGTTTTAGGGCGCATAAGCCTTGGACTTGTGTGTGCTTGTGTAATTGAAGTACTTGAATCATCTTTATAATAGTATTTGCGTACATGAGGCATAAACAATTCAATAATAACCAAATAATGTGCATTGAACAATCAAATTAGGCTCACATAATTTCTAATCATGCAACCTAAACAATTAAGCAAATAAACTATAACCAACTAGAACACTACGTCTAATGTCCTATCTTATAGTCACGGCTCTGATACCAATCTGTAACACCCCGGCTCGGAATACGCCCGAGTGTGACGTACAGATTGTTCAAAACACATGTGACACTATTAAGTGACAATATTATCATTAATTTATTTAAACAACAAGTACACAATTTTGGAAGTAAGAGAAATACAAATAAATACACATTTAAGCAATTCGTCCATTTAAGTTGAATATCCTAAGTACTAATGTCTTCGTCATTTCAGCGTTCTCTAAAATAAGGTACTTGTAGCATATATAAATATAAAATAATGTCAACTAAATGAATAGTTGGTGAGTTCACACAAGTTTTGATATAAATACATAAAAAATCTACAATTCCATGAACAAGCGTAAATGAGCAAGTAAGTTCCTTTCCAATTGTGATTGTGCACCAACGTACTCGGATAATAGCGCAAGTAAGTGTCTTTTCCGTTGGTAATAACCAACGTACTCGGATCGGGAGTCCCTATTCCACTCATAACATCGAGGTCCTGAGTGCATAGGGGGGCGTATGATCATACTTAATGAGGAAACCATGAGCACGTAATCTTTGAACAAGTAAGCAAATCAACACACAAGTCCATGTAACGAATTGTAGTTTGTAAATAATGAATAAACGAAATCATAATGTTGATAGGATATATATGCTACCCCCAAAATATGTGAAAGCGTTAAAAAGGGGGTGTGAGAAACTCACATTTGCAATTGGATGATAACTTGATATAATAACCGAAAGCGCATTTAAGGAAATAAATGATCGAACCTCACAAACTATAATTAAAAAGGAAATACAAAATTTAAAAACTAACTATCGGGATTATAAAAGTTAATTAATATTAGTTTTAGGAATTATGCGTTATTTAAATATCTATTTCATTAACTTATGGCAAATGGGGACTTGAGAATTTTTAATTAGTTTAACAAAAATGAATAATTACTAGTAAGAGTGTCCGCGCGTTGCGGCGGGGACGCAACGGAAATTCGGTCGACAATTGTTCGGTTTGTTATGGTACCATTGTTTGCTATAGTTTAATTTAGATTCAATGCTGTTTACAATTTGTGGCTGAGGTAGTTGACGCGTAAATGCGTAGATACACACGATTATATATCATTAGCAAAAAAATAAATTAAACACTATTATGTATTTAATTTTTTTAAATCAACGAACGTAACTGAGGTAGTTGACGCAAAAATGATAGATACACAAGATCGTATTGATGAATCCAAATACAAATATGTTAATGTTTCGGGTCAACCCAACTATAATAGTAGAAAACCTGCACGATGCGGCGGGATTTAAAAACACATTAACATAACGGAAATGTTTGTTTGGTTCAGTTCATGTCGAATCACAAATGGCATACAAACAAAAAAAATTACTAACAAAATATTATTAACCTAACTAATTAATTATTTCACCTGACATATGCACTACACACTTTATGAATTTCTTTAGGGGTCGGTACCTACAATGTATAACCCATTTATCATATTATATGTTAATCTTCATAAAATCTGATTTCACAATTTAGGCTGTCTAGTCAAAACTCCAAAAAGAATAAAATAAAAATATAGTAAAAAAACATGGAAAAAAATACGGTGCGTAAGATAAAGTAAGCATCTTCAAAACTTAAAAAATGTGTACTATATGATTTTAACATAATTTATGTTATTTATACCTTTTAAGAATCGCCACTCGAACAAAAGTGATACCTTTTTAAAACGATCCATTTTGACACAAACCAAACCAATTACTTTTTAAAACGACCGGTTTTGACACAAACCAAACCAACACGTTTTTAAAGCGGCCCGCTTTTACACGAATCAAACAGCTACCTTTGTGAAATAGCCCATTTTAACACAAACCAAACTATTGTTTGCAAGTCAACGGAAATGTAAAACTATTGTTTGCAAGTCAACCGGGCCCAATTTGACTTGTACTAAAAGTTACTCGTTTTGATCCAGAAGTTAATCGCTTTGACACAAACCCAATTTGACCCGTATTAAAAATTATTGTTTTGATACAAACCTATTTTGACTTGAACTGACTTGAACCTAGGTGAAAAATGCAAGCTACCTACATTCACTTGAAAAACTACTAACACAAAATTGAGCCAAATACATCAACATATCAATCCCAAATAAACAACTTATTTGTTGTATCTAAATATAATTAACACAAACATTCCTAAGCAGTCCCTAACATACAACTTATTTGCTGCATCAAACATAATAAAATAATACTGAAATAAGAACCCTAGTTGAAGAACCAAATAAAGCGACCACAAAAGCAAACCAACATGATTATTTTCTTAACAAACAAACACGGACATGTTTATTTTCTTAACAATCAAATGCGAACACGTTGATTTTCTTAACAAACGAAGGCAGACATGTTTATTTTCTTAACAATCGAACACATTTATTTTGTTAACAAATATACAAGTTAGAACAAGAAAATCCATTTCGTTTAACTGGATGTGTTAGATCGTGTGTTTGGTTAAAGTTTAACAAACACACACGTTCATTTTCATAACCATCGAACAAATTGCAAAGGTTGCTATCTTTTCTTTTCAAGAAAAATTGAACCTTCAAACAAAAACAAACATATACTTATATCAGTTACCGGAAAACAAATAATGTCCATCATTTTGCACCATCTATTTAAAAGTAATTGTTTAGAAAAAAGGTTGGGCAGCTACTGCATTGCTTCCGTTGCAACTGGAAAAGCATGTTTAAGTCACTCATGGATGACAAAAACCGTGAAGCTTCAGCAATCCCCACCACCAGTTATTGGATCGGCTGTAAAAAGTTTTACAAATTGACGACCCTGAAGCTCCTTACAAGGTTCAACTGATAACCCTGCAATTTCAGCGACTTCTAGTGCAACAGAAGAACCTTCCTATAAGCTAACCCTTGGAATCTTACCACCACCACCACCACCATCATCATCATCATCATCATCATCAATTGAACATGTAATAGATTTTTTTTATAAGAAAGCATTCAACCTCTTGCCAGGTGCCAGCTATCGCTCATCTGCAGATAGTATGACAGTACCGCATTAAAGCTTTTCTCCTTTGAACAACCTGGAGACATTACACACATCATACATGTCAAAAAATTTCTGTCCACTATTAAAACCTTTTATAAGTAACTAATGGCTTATTTAAAAAAAAGTCAACATCTTTAAATACAGTGGTTTATGAGGATGTTGAATGCATGCATTAAAATAGAAAGTTGAAACACGCCCCATATCATTTAGCACAAGAGCAATAATACAAGATTTGGCTACAAGAATTTGTTGTCGTTTTGGCTCGATTGGCCTACCAAGAAGACAACATCCATATTACTATTAAAATAGAATTAAATTCAAGGACTGCTGACCTTAACTCAAAACAAAGTTAAACTAAACTGAAAAGCAGAATTGTCGCGTTAACAATATATAGTTATTCCGATTCAGTTTGTTGAGCAGTAACAATTTACTACAGACACAGTTGTATTCTTTTGATTCGAAACAAACCGAAATGACCTATTAGATCAAAATTGCCATGGTGACTAATTAATAGCCAAAATATGATCAGTTATGCAGACAAAACTGAACCAGAAATGAAAAAAACCTCAACATGCAAACAGCAAATTGCGAAATGACCCGAACCAAGAAGATGATTGTTTAAAAAGACGCGTTTGGCCAAATCCAAATCACATTTTTTTAAAAAGACCCGTCGTGACCTGAACCCAGTATGACCATAATCAAAATGACCATTTTAAAAGCCCAACTTTGATTACTATATCTATATCATGTTGCATGAATCTTAATAAAGTAGTTGTGTTGAAATGCACATGACTATAAGAAGTTTTTATACAAAAGATAGTTATGAATACAACCAGCAATCATCACCCATTGTCCCATTCATCAAGAAATGAATTTATTTGGGTGATTTGTTTACTTATGGTGTCACTTGGGTGTACTGAATTAATACTTACTCTAAGAGTGTAGTAAGTAGTCAACCTGCCATCATCTCCTTCAATGGCGGTCGCCTTCATGGAAAGATCAACTTACGCTTCAGGAAAGATCCCGACTTATTTTTCTCTCCTTGCAAGCTCGGTTAACATTTCTGCATATCATTATTCATAGTTAATAATGAACAATCATATGCCTATTTTTCCTATTATCTTGATAAAAAAATTGAAGTTAAGTTACCAAAACGAGGAAACATGATATTTAAAAGCTTATTAGTTTCCAAAACAAATATTGTAAATTAAGTACCCTTTTGTTGAATTCTCAATATCGTTTTCTTTCCATTATGTGTTGAAATTAGATACAAATACAACCCAATGCATCAAAGCCCATTGAAGCATACATGTACCACCTTAAAAAAACAAGTATTTAGATTTTAGTACAAAGTGCACTTCCCGTGGGGGTATTCATCAGTTTGTATAATGATTTTGTCTACTCGGTTTTGAATATTTTTTGATCCCAAAATGTGTCTAATTGGACCAAATTCCACCGATTAAATTGATTTCTTCGGTTCAATTATACGATTAAACCAGTTTCATTCGATTAAATTCTGTTCAGTTATCCGATTTAGTGGGTCAAAAATTAACCAATGTATGTTTCAGTTCTTTTTTTAAGTGTTTAACAGGCTAAACTCAACCTCGCTGGACAATCAAAAACTTAAATCCTAAACAAAACCTATGTAACCCATTGTCTAAAGTGAGTTATAAACGGGTAGAGCGGGGCAATAGGTTGGCTGGCTGAACTTATAGCTTACAAGTTTTAAATGCGTTGGTGGTTGAACAAGGGTTGGTCAAATCAACTTAAACCTGACCCCTTTACGACCCACACCCGTTTAGCCCTAACTCTACCTGTTTATTTTGTTCAAAAATTGTTGAAAAGTACTAAATATAAACCAATTTTCAATCGTATAAAACCACCATAACTCACCAAAAATGATTAACGGAGTACCTGTTGGTAGAACCCTTCCTATTTGTTTAACTACAAGCATCTTAGGTCAAAACAATGGCATTGTTGCAATAAGAGACACAAGCATGTGGTTAGGTTACTTACTTTCCATCAGTTTCTTTTTTTTTTCATTCACTTTTAATCTATGCTCACCCATCCTATTAAGTGATTAATACATGTCCATCCATCCAAGTTACTGATGTGCCTGCACGTTGATTCTAAGAATCATCAAAAGCATATGACATCTAACCTTAAAATGTAGACAAGTTTATTTATGACTTCTAACCTAAAAAGTAGACACATTTATTAGAAAATACATCATACGTTCGAATTGAGCCCACTAATGAAATTTATCATAAAATCATCCAAATAGTCAATATCAACAAGTAAAACATAACTTCAATGTTGATAATCATTAATCACGTACTTACAAGAATGAAAAAAAAACAATGGGAATGTGATATGTAAGGTTTGGCATATGATCATATTATTCAATTCTGGTCTAACATATAATATATTTTGAAACATATTGTTCAAAATCACTATCAAAAGGATATTAACATTTGAAGCAAGTCTACATGAGCTCTCTAACATTATACTAAAAACTACAAAAAAGAGATCAACATGCAGGATGAGTAGAACCCATCACTTATTCAGTATTAATATATATTAATTATGGATCGCACTCAAGTTCATTTATTATAATAAAGTCTCTTCCCAAAGAAAATTGATAAGCACCAAAATTACAAACCCTAAAAACGAGTGAAACTGCAAACCTGAAAACCTCATAATCACTTAAAAGAATTGAGAGTAACATTAAAAAGCAAATCTGCAAACCTCCAACCATCTGTCATGTTCACAGACTGAAGAATTCATGACGAATTGGAATTCTTATACAAATCAATTAAACTGCCAATATTCGGAATTCTTATACAAATCAACTAAACTGCCAATTGAATGTGCAATGATGTTACAATTGAAACCGACCATTAATTGGGATAGAAAAACGAACCAGGGAGGATCCATGGATATGCATGGTGCAATTAAGTCGGTCTTGAAGAGTCGCTGGAGAATTAATGAGAACGGAGTAGAGCTATGTCTGTAGGCAAGAGTAATAAATATTACGGGTTGCCGGTATGTGTTATGATGTAATATAGATAAAAGTCATTTGATATTTATTAGTTTAAAAATGAGTCGTAGATACATAATTATAATTTATTAATATAATATTAAATAACAATATTAATAATAATTTATGATTAAATGTTTTTTTTCCAAGTAACATAATTAATTAATTTACTAATTAATTAACTTAAATGTTTTGCATGAATTCTTTTAAAGAAATTATAAATATTAGTTTATGTTGAAATAAAATAATGATAATATTGTCACTTAATAGTGTCACATGTGTTTTGAGCAATCTGTATTCACACCTCAATACATTATTTTCTTAAGCTATAAGTTTTTACCATTTCATCTATCTTATAGCTATTGTTTTGATATTTATCTTGAATGTTCATACTTGTTCATAAGTTGTTCTTCATGATCATGTTACTTTTATCATAAAAATCTTATATTTTGGTTTTAAGAATCAATATGATCATGGATATCCAAGATAAACACTATGATTTTTCTAAATCTTGAATCAAACCTAGTTATTATGCAAGAACAAGTATAAATATATATTTATCTAAATCTTATGATTTTTTGATCATCATAAACTTATAAACTTTCTTTTAAATAAGATGATTTATAAAAGTTTCTTTTATTTAAAATATTTCACAATAGATATAACATACTTCATATCTTTAAATTAACAATTGAGTAAATTAATTATTATTTATTTTATTTCAACATTAACTAATATTTATAATTTCTTTAAAAGAATTCTTGCAAAACATTTAAGTTAATTAAATTAATTAATTATGTTACTTGGAAAAAAAACATTTAATCACAAATTATTATTAATATTGTTATTTAATATTATATTAATAAGTTATAATTATGTATCTACAAATCATTTTTAAACTAATAAACATCAAATGACTTTTATAATTATTTATTGTTGTTAAACTAATTAAAATTCTCAAGTCCCCATTTGCCATAAGTTAATGAAATAGATATTTAAATAACGCATAATTCCTAAAACTAATATTAATTAACTTTTATAATCCCGATAGTTAGTCTTTAAATTTTGTATTTCCTTTTTAATTATAGTTTGTGAGGTTCGATCATTTATTTCCTTAAACGCGCTTTCGGTTATTATATTAAGTTATCATCCAATTGCAAATGTGAGTTTCTCACACCCCCTTTTTAACGATTTCACATATTTTGGGGGTAGCATATATATCCTATCAACATTACGATTTCATTTATTCATTATTTACAAACTACAATTCGTTACATGGACTTGTGTGTTGATTTGCTTACTTGCTCAAAAATTATGTGCTCATGGTTTCCTCGTTAAGTATGCACCCCCCTATGCACTCAGGACCTTGATGTTATGAGTGGAATAGGGACCCCCGATCCGAGTACGTTGGTTATTACCAACGGAAAAGACACTTACTTGCGCTATTATCCAAGTACGTTGGTGCACAATCCCAATTGGAAAGGACCTTATTTGCTCATTTATGCTTGTTCATGGAATTGTAGATTTTTTATGTATTTATATCAAAACTTGTGTGAACTCACCAACTATTCATTTAGTTGACATTATTTTATATATATGCTACAGGTACCTTATTTTAGAGAACGCTGAAATGACGAAGACATTAGTACTTAGGATATTCAACTTAAATGGACGAATTGCTTAAATGTGTATTTATTTGTATTTCTCTTACTTCCAAAATTGTGTACTTGTTATTTAAATAAATTAATGATAATATTGTCACTTAATAGTATCACATGTGTTTTGAGCAATCTGTACGTAACACTCGGGCGTATTCTGTTTTAGCCGGGGTGTTACAGCAACGAATGCTGGTGAATATACTGACGCTAAAAATATTTTTCTTTACTTAATCACCCCTCGGGACTACGTAGGTCCCGGCCCAACGTGGATTAGGAATAATCATGTTAAAACATACAATTTATAAACTCAAGTCTCTATACTCGGTTCCCCCAGCGAAACACCGCAACGTTCGACTAGTTGAGTGCCTATACGTATACACAAGGTCATACTCCCCGCAGGCGAGCGTAATTGTGACCAGGTGTGGTGTGCCTACCACATATGAAAGGATCCAGACAAACATACACTATAGCCCGAGGCCAGTATTTATACCCTTGTTTATAAATGTTTTAGAGACACTTAGTCTCATGTAAAGTTTTTCATATAACACGTTTGAATCGCTTGAAAACAAGTTTGTAAAAGTGGGGCGTATTCACCTTTTGATTTGGATCGGCTTCAAACACCGTCCGAGGGTCTTTCCCGTTGCTATCTCGCACCTATAGTACAAGTATAACCAATTGTTAGTCGGATGTACAATCAGGCTTAAGACCTTTAGTCTTGTTTTATAAACTTTACCTCGATGAACCTTTAGTTCAAATCTCTTTTACTTTAAAACCTTTAGCTTAAAAGTAATTTTATAAACCTTTAGTTTATTTATAAAACCCTACATTTCTTCTTCTCTAAGAAACGTATTCTTTTCTTTTATTATTTAAGAATAGTTATTATTACTTAAATAATATACTCATAACAAAGATTATATATACTTACACACATATATATTTATCAATATTCATAATCTTTTCTTTTGTTCTTTTCTTTGTTATGTTTTCTTTTCTTTTATCGAGGTATCGAGTATAACCTCGACTTAAAGTTTAAGCCTTGATAATATTTTATTATTATTTTCATTGGCGTTATGCCTACACCTACCTTTGATGGCTTATGGAAACCCTAGTAACTCGAGCAGCACTCCAACGCCGCTTCACTTTTCCTTCTCGTTCAACCCTTCCTCTCGTCTTTCCTTGGCACGTCTAATGATAAACGCCAATACTTCACCACTTGTTGACACGCCTTACGAGATTCACCATCTTGACATCGAGATATAACAAACACCTTCTTGATCGATACGTTGGTGGAGAGTGGCATGAACTTTGAGGAAATGTTGGCACAGAAAACGATGGATCGGGACACGTTTATCGAGGTATTATGGCACGAACTTTGAGGTATGTAAGTGAGATGCTAGAGAGAGAAATATGTGTGAGCATGGATGTGTGAATGGACTGAACCCGTGACCTTCTATTTATAGGCAAAATTTGGAGCCCATCGCGATACGCGATGGCCTCCTTGGCCAGCCCGTCGCGTATAGCGACGTAGGCTTGGACAGACACCACGTAGACCTGCCATGTGGCGACACGTGGCAAGTGTTGTGCCGCGTGGCGACACTTGGCGGTCCGACTGCCACGGCGTGACAGGTGGCAACACATAGTGCCACCGGTTGCCACGTGGCACACGTGTCACAAACTGTCAGGCCACGTGATGTGTAGTAAAACACACTTACTTTCCTTATGAATTTATCATGGTTTTTATGCTTATTTGTTTATTTTATGAAAGTATTGGGGGCTAAGTGCAATAATTTACAAAGTTTAAATGTTAATTGTAGGTTTATGAAAGATGGTGAAAAAAAGAGTTAATTTGGAAGATTCTAGAGGCCTTGTTGGTCAAGTTTTGAAGCTACAACTCAAGGCCCAACCCAAGCCCACAAGTTAGAAGCCTTGTATAATATTATATGAAGATAATTAATTGAGAAATCAACCATAATCCAGCCAAGAACCCGAAAATAATAAAAACCCTAGCCTCTTCTACAAGTTCCGATCGGAACTGCAGCAGAAAAAGAAGAAAGAAAAAGAAGAAAATGAGGCGGCTGTGGAGGCTGTGGCGGCTGGAGAGGAAGAGAAACATCAAGGGGCATCTTGGTACAGCAGCTAGGCATCTTATACATCATAAATCTCAGCCATAAACCCTAAGTAATCATCTTTAAACTTTGTTTATTGTTCAAGAACCCTAACTCTGTTGAATCGGTCTTTTGCTTTGGATTGTTTTGCAAGTGATTGATAGTTTGACTTGTGATTGATTGTGTTTGAATCTTGAATGAATTTGATCATGTTTAAGTTGATGTTTGTGATGTTTTTCTTAAGTATACATGGCTGTCCAAAATCTATGAGTAGCTAAACTTGCTTGTTCTGCCTAGGATAGATGATTGTTGAGTAGTTTAGACTTGTATAATGGATTTTTAATGTTCAAGACTTGAATTATTGATGTAAAGTTTAACTAAACCATAAATTAGATTGTGTGTGATGGCTGTGTTTTATTTGTTATTACTTATAATCCTCTTGCATTAGTTAATTGAATTAGTTTTGATTAATTGATTGCTTGTTAGACTCTTGACTTGGTGTTTAGGGTTTATTTGCGGGGTGTACAACCGTAGGGATAAGTGGGTAATATAAATCATCTAAAATCAGTTAAAATACACCTTCTTTGAGACCGAAAGGTGATAAGAAGTAATATTGTCTCGTTGCTTTTACTTGTTAAAATTAAGACCGCGCGAGAGCGGGTTTTTGTCTTGTCGAGTTTGAGTGTTTATGTGCAATTAGTTGGTTTAATTTGGGTTAAGTTAAATTGTTCCTCTATCCTTGGTGACATAGTATTTGTCTCCATTAGGATAGTGTGTCGATGAGACCGAGAGGAGAGTCGACATTTGAACACGTTAATAATTGTTTTTTCCGGTTTATTCTTTAAAATCAACTAAGATAAGTTAGAGATTGTTAGAGAGACTGAGAGGTAATTTGACTTTCTTAAACAAGTTTTAGTTATGTCATCTTTTATAACCGGCGTCGTGAATATTTTCAATCCATTGTCTTGTTAGTTCTGTCAACATGATTCATTCCTAGGTAGACGTCTTTATATATTGAATTTTAACCAAAGTTTTCGAAGTTTTGTTAAAAGTTTCCATTTAGTTAAGTTAAGTAGTTAAATTAAATTCTAAAATAAATCAATTAAATGTTTTGGTAAGTCTTGGTTAGAGTTTAGTAATTATAAACGTTTTCACGTGTCTTCGAGTTCGATATCCGGACTTTCCTCATCTTTGCTATACGCGACCGGTACACTTGCCGTTTGTGTGAACTAGGATAGATTGTTTGGTTTTTAAAGCTTAGTTGCGACTTGTGTTTTATTTATATATATATTTTCGCACATCAAGTTTTTGGCGCCGTTGCCGGGGACACGGTTTGAGGCGTATTAAGAACGGCTCGAGTTAGGACTTGCCTTGTTTACTACTTGTCTTTTTTATTTGTTTTGTTTGTTAGTTTAAAATAGTTTAGCTAATTATAATTTCTTTTATTTATTTTAGTAGTTGTGTGCGATGTACTCGATCTCTAGGACCACCAGAAGTTGAAGGATTTCCCGAACCAGAGAGAGAGCTTCTTGAGAGACGTCGTACAAAACCGTCTTCCAGTTCATCTACATCCGTCGGTAATACGTTCTCTTCTCCTACTTTTTCTGAACCCGTCATTAGGGATAGGATTATGGGCGACGCGAATCCATCACCGAGGAGGACAGTTGCAGACCGGGCCCGTCCGGTCGATGCTGGCGCGAGATCCAGCATTGCTCCACCAGCTATAGGAGTTCAAACGACTTGGCAGATTCCATCTAATGTTCTGAACACGATTGCTCATTCTGCTCAATTTCACGGGTTACTCCATGAGAACCCACATGCTCATATCACTCGCATCACACGAATTTGAGACACGTTTCATCTTGCTGGCGTATCCGAAGACGCCATAAAACTCCGAATCTTTACGTTCTCACTCGTTGATTATGCGAGTCTGTGGCTTGAGTCCCTCCCACAGGGATCCATTGCTACTTGGGCTGCCATGCAGACCCAATTTCTTGAAAAATACGATCCTCCGGCTAAGGCCGCTCGTTTGCGTAACCAAATTCATTCTTTCCAGATGGAGGACACCGAGAGCTTCTACGAGGCGTGGGAAAGGTTCAAAAATCTACTTGCGTTATGTCCAAACCACGGCCTACAAGACTGGGCGGTTGTTGAGAAGTTCTACAACGGAGTGACGTACGCAACTCAGAGTATGCTCGACACAGCTGCAGGAGGTAACCTACTGACAACGAAGGATACGGATGAGTGCATTGCCTTGTTTAACGGTTTAGCCATGAGTGGGTACCAGCGACCACCAGTTAAGAGTACCAAAACCGTCGATTCCCTATCACGCGGCATGCATTTGGTCGACACGAGCACCGCACTTGCGGCACAAGTTGAAGCGTTAGCAAAGATCGTGAAGGACTTGCAGGTGAAAAGTAAGTTATGCGTGATCTGTAGATGGGGGACACGATACCGTTCAATGCCCCGTAGGTTTCCAGGAGGAGGCAGTCGACTTCGTTAATAATCCAAGCCGAAATCAACATTCTTTCAATTCTTATAATTCGGGGTGGAGAGGTAACCAAAATTCCAACTGGAGGAACGGAAATCAGTCCAGCTTCCAGCAACGTCAGAGCCTATTCCAGGATTCCGGTGAGGGACCGAGTAGTGGGGAGAAGAAGCCCACGTTAGAGGAGATGATGGCACAGCAGACACAGATGCTGTCGCAACTCATGACTCGAGAGGACTCCCGTCACAAAGAAACTCAAGAGAAATTCCGGGAGCACGAGTCATTCATGAGAAATCAAGGAGCGTCAATTCAAAATCTTGAGCGTCAGATGGGAGAGATAGCAAGTCGTCTAAATGAGAGGTCGCCAGGTACACTTCCAAGTAACACTGAACAAAATCCGAAGGCGTTCGCGAAGGCTGTGACGACAAGGAGCGGTGCGGGGGCACGTAGCGTGCCCGTGATTCAAGAGGCGACGAGAGGAGTCGTTAACGAGCCTGCGGTAGATGTAGAGGAGCAGGTAGACGAGGAGATTCAGTTGGAGTCTCCACCGGCCAAGGTGCATCAGAGACACATTCCCGGAAGTTCAGCACAGGCCGAGAACCAACCATTACCCAGCACACCACCGAGAGTCTACAAACCTAGACTCCCATTTCCCGGGAGAGTCCGTAGGGATAGAGACGAGGAGCAAAACTCCAAATTTCTTGATCTTCTGAAGCAACTTCATCTTAATAATCCTTTCCTTGAGGCACTTACGCAAATGCCCAAATACACAAAGTTTCTTAAGGATATTCTTTCGAACAAAGAGAAGTTAGCCGAAGTCTCTTCCATTCCTCTGAGTGCTGGTTGCTCTGCAGTCTTGCAGAGAAAGTTACCAGAAAAGATGTCCGATCCTGGGAGTTTCACAATTCCCTGCATCTTGAGTGATAATACGGTCGTCCATGCGCTGGCAGATCTTGGTGCCAGTATTAATCTCATGACGTATTCCGTGTATCGCAAGTTGGGACTAGGCGAACCGAGGCCTACCCGTATGAGTATCTAGCTTGCTGATCGTTCTGTGAAATACCCCCGAGGGGTGGTCGAGAACATGCTTGTTCGTGTCGACAAGTTCATCTTCCCGGTGGACTTTGTCATCCTGGACATGAACGATGACGATAGTGTCCCACTCATTTTGGGCCGACCATTCCTTTCCACTGCACAGGCATTGATCGATGTCTGCGAGGGTAAATTAATCTTAAGAGTTGGGGATGAGAACGTC
This sequence comes from Bidens hawaiensis, assembly GCF_021521415.1. Classification (NCBI taxonomy): domain Eukaryota; kingdom Viridiplantae; phylum Streptophyta; class Magnoliopsida; order Asterales; family Asteraceae; genus Bidens; species Bidens hawaiensis. The sequence continues at coordinate 68,104 of NW_027498146.1, forward strand.
ACCTTTGACGTTCGACAGTCACTGAAGCACCCCAAGTCTGCTGATGACTCCTTATACTTCATTGATACATCATGGAGCATGTCGGGGAGTTTCACAGTGAAATTTGTGGAGGATCTGCCTCCGACACCCAGATTCTCGACAGGGAGATTCCGGAGATTGAAATGGTTGCCGTAACCAATCAGTCCTTAAATGACGACACCGATTCACATACCCCTGAATCTGGCATGTCTGCTGAGATCGTACGAGACGATCCGATGGACCGACCTTCGGTCGAGAGTCCTCCTCTTTCCTTAGAGCTTAAGGATTTACCTTCCCACCTTGAGTATGCTTTTTTAGATGAAGAGAGGAAGCTTCCGGTTATCATTGCATCTGCGTTGACCGAGGTCGAGAAGGAGAAGTTGTTGAGGGTGCTACGAGAGCACAAGGAGGCTATTGCTTGGAAGATTATCAACATCAAGGGTATCAACCCTTCGTTCTGCACTCATAAAATCCTCATGGAGGAAATTTTCAAAACTGTTGTGCAGCCATAACGGCGGCTTAATCCGAAAATGCAAGAGGTCGTAAAGAAGGAGATCATTAAACTCCTTGATGCGGGGATCATTTTCCCATTTCTGATAGTGCTTGGGTGAGTCCAGTCCAAGTGGTTCCTAAAAAGGGTGGCATGACTGTCGTCACCAACGAGAGGAACGAGCTTATTCCCACGAGGACTGTGACGGGATGGCGAGTCTGCATTGACTATCGCCGATTGAATGATGCCACTAGGAAAGACCACTTTCCTCTCCCATTCATTGATCAGATGTTAGAGCGATTAGCAGGTCAGCAGTACTACTGCTTCCTAGATGGTTTCTCCGGGTACTTCCAGGTTCCGATAGCTCCCGACGACCAGGAGAAAACCACTTTCACCTGCCATTACGGAATGTTTGCTTACAAACGTATGCCGTTCGGACTTTGTAACGCTCCGGCCATATTCCAGAGGTTTATGGTGGCCATTTTCCATGATATGATCGAGGACTCCATGGAGGTGTTCATGGACGATTTTTCTGTATTTGGGAGTTCCTTCGATCATTGTTTATCAAATCTCGAGAGAATGATGTCCCGCTGCGTTGACACCAACCTAGTCCTTAACTGGGAAAAATGTCATTTCATGGTTCGCGAGGGCATTGTTCTAGGTCATCGAATCTCAAGTGCGGGGATAGAGGTTGACCGGGCAAAGGTCGAGACCATTTCTAATCTCCCCCCGCCTACCTCTGTGAGATCAATTCGTAGCTTTCTAGGTCATGCCGGGTTCTACCGCCGGTTCATCAAAGATCTTTCTAAAATCGCGAGACCCATGACCAAACTTTTGGAGAAGGATGCTCCATTTGTTTTTTCTGAGCAGTGTATCAAGGCGTTTGATCTTCTAAAAGACAAACTAGTTAACGCCCCAATCATGGTTACTCCCGACTGGTCGTTACCATTCAAGTTGATGTGTGACGCAAGCGACTTCGCAGTCGGAGCGGTTCTTGGACAACGGAAGGATAAACACTTCCATCCGATCTACTATGCAAGCCGGACCTTAAATGGCGCACAGGAAAGCTATACCACCACCGAAAAAGAGCTTTTAGCTGTGGTGTTTGCTTTTGACAAATTTAGGTCCTATCCGGTTTTGTCCAAAACGATTGTTTATACGGATCATGCCGCTATTAGATATCTTTTCAGCAAGCAGGATGCTAAGCCTCGTCTTATCCGATGGATCCTGTTGCTGCAAGAGTTCGATATAGAGATTCGTGATAAAAAGGGGGCCGAGAATGTGGCGGCTGATCATCTTTCACGACTAGAGGGAGTTGATTCAGGAGATTCGGGAGTTAGGATCGACGATTGTTTTCCGACGGAGAGTCTGATGTTCGTTACTGCACAGGAGGAAGGTTTTCCATGGTTTGCTGATTTCGCGAACTATCTTGCTGACGTATACCTCCCAAAGATGCCTTACCAGCAAAAGAAGAAATTCTTTGCTGACATCAAATTTTACCTTTGGGATGATCCATATCTTTTCCGCATTGGTGCTGATCAGCTTATTAGAAGGTGTGTAGATGTCAAGGAAGGATGGCAAATTTTGAGCCATTGTCAAGTGGGACCGACTGGAGGTCATCACGGTGTGAATTCTACGGCAAAGAAAGTCTTTGATTCTGGTTTTTACTGGCCGTCTATCTTTAAGGATGCTCATCTGTTCGTTAAGAGTTGTGATCGTTGCCAGCGTGTCGGCAACATTTCTTCGCGAAACGAAATGCCCCAGAATGCCATTCAAGTTTGTGAGGTTTTTGATATTTGGGGTATTGATTTCATGGGACCGTTTCCGTCTTCGCGTGGAAACAAATACATACTCGTGGCCGTCGATTACGTGTCTAAGTGGGTTGAGGCCAAAGCTCTACCCACTAATGATGCCCGAGTGGTAGTCCGTTTTCTAAAATGTCTATTTGCTCATTTTGGAGTCCCGAAAGCCTTGATTAGTGATCGAGGTACTCACTTTTGCAACTCACAGATGGATAAGGCGTTGAAGCGTTATGGGGTCACCCATCGGCTTGCGACCGCCTACCACCCACAGACTAGTGGGCAAGTAGAAGTGAGTAATCGGGGAATCAAACGTATTCTTGAGAAAACGGTTGGTTCAAATCGTCGGGATTGGTCCGACAAATTAGATGACGCTCTGTGGGCCTTCCGTACAGCCTACAAAACTCCGACTGGTTCCACACCATTTCGGATGATTTATGGGAAGGCCTGTCATCTTTCTGTTGAATTGGAACACCGCGCTTCATGGGCCCTTCAAAAGGTTAATCTGGATTTACCCGCCGCAGAGGGTAATCGTTTCCATCAATTACACGAATTAGAGGAGCTCTAGGATCACGCATACGCACAATCATTTCGGTATAAGGAGCATACGAGGGAACTGCATGACAGGAAATTGAAGGGTAATAAGCAGTTTAAGTGTGGGGATAAGGTTTTACTGTATAACTCACAGTTGAGGTTATTCCCGGGAAAGTTGAAATCCCGATGGTCGGGACCGTTCACGGTCACTGAGGTTTTCCCGTATGGCTCGATTGAGATACAAGATCGAAGCGGGAAGTTTAAGGTGAACGGCCATAGATTGAAGCACTACATAGGAGAGCCGATAACTGATCAGACAGTCGAGGTGTTCTACCTTGACTCATTCACCAAGAAATAGGCGTGATGGATGCATCACTCGGGAAACAGCCCGAGTTGTAGAGTTTGTATTATGATTCTCCTTATTATCTATTTTTATTTGTTTTATTTTTATTTATATTTATAAAAACATAAAAATACAAAAAAATAAATATTTAATAAAAATCAAAAAAATTAAAAAATTCAAAAACACAAAAATATGTTTACTTCTTATGTTTTTGTTTTCTGTTTTGTACGCCGCTACATGCGAGCGAGTTTGAGTTGTTACAGATATTATTATGCGCATGGTAGCTCTGATGGCGTTTTGGAACTGGTTCACCCGAGGTTGCGGCCGCGAATGAAATGCTATACGGTCGTTCGTTTGAGTCATACACAGCTGATGAAGAATCTGCATCTAAACCTGGGGAGTTACTCGTTCTCTATTTTAATTTCTGTTCGTTCAAGTTTTAATTTTATGCTTTACGTTTTATTTTTATTTTATTTCTTTTCCTTGTTCTTATCGAGGACGATTTCGTTCTAAGTGTGGGGATGGGAATTTATTTTACTTAGTTGTAGAAAAAAAAATATAATAATAATAATAATAAAAAAATTAAAAAATTTTAAAAAAATAAAAAGTTTTCACTTGTTTTTCGTTTTCGTACATTGATAAATAAAAAAAAATGTCCCTTGTTTTTTAGCTTCTGTTGCATTAAAGTGGGAGATGATGATATTTATCGGAAATCGGTTTTTCAAACTACTAATAATATGAGATAAGTAAAAGAAAACGCACTTAACTTGGGATGTGTCTTTAGGCTCAGCCTTGAAAATGAAAGGGCAAATTTGATAAAACGGTTAAACGGAAATCTTTTGTGGGTAAAGCGTTTTGTCCGTGAAAAATAAGCAATGAAAGGTCGGGCCATACTCAAGCCTCAAATTTTGGTATGAAAAAGTGGAAGTATCATGAGTTTTAAAAATTTGAATACGTTATCATATGATGCTCGGGTAGGTTTAACGTTAGAGTATGCCGTGTAGCCTGTGATATAAATCTTAAACTGCTAGTTTAGTGTTTTACACCTCATTGGCGTATGGTTTTATAACCTTAAATCCTGTATTGATAGGATGCTTTGGGTCCGGAGACCATGGGTCTGTATGCAATCTATTTATCTGGGTATTCACAATTCCTAAGTGGGGTTGTGTATATTTAAAATAAAGCCAAATAGCAAACCCTTATAAGTCTATAAACATGATCACAAAAAGTACAAAAGTACAAATACACTACAGACTTGATCATCCACGCTGTTAGCCATGTGGGTCCCCTTGCTCGCGTCTCATTACCATTAAGAAATGGACCACAAGGGACACACTACATGTAAGCCCTACAGATGAAATTCTGCATACTCACCTATGGTGATGGATTTGGGGTATTGCTTGATAACGGGGGTATGTTATGTTGTGGGGAACACTAGCTATTAATTAATTGAACCTTAATCGTATCTAATGGCTGCTTGGTAGACTTTGATGCTTAAGCTTAGGTGGATAAACAATACCCTTGATCGTCTTAACTATTCATAAATATTAAGCAACAAAGTTTTAAATCTGCTAACTTTGAGGTTTAAGTCAAGTTGGGATGGTCTGATCCGGTAAAAGCAGAAAATAAGCGGGTCTTAATTGTGTAAACCAGTAAGTAATATTATTATCGGATCTTATTTGTCCCGGTAAAGATTAAGGCATGGGTTTAGGTGGACAACAATATCGATGATCGCGGTTTTTGCGTTTTTCTGAGCTTTAAAATCTAACCTATATGTTTGATTTAACTTTGCTTTTCCGATTCTGATCCAACTGCAGTCAAATCTTTTTCAGGGACGAAAAAGTCTTAAGTGTGGGGATTTTGATGTGTAGTAAAACACACTTACTTTCCTTATGAATTTATCATGGTTTTTATGCTTATTTGTTTATTTTATGAAAGTATTGGGGGCTAAGTGCAATAATTTACAAAGTTTAAATGTTAATTGTAGGTTTATGAAAGATGGTGAAAAAAAGAGTTAATTTGGAAGATTCTAGAGGCCTTGTTGGTCAAGTTTTGAAGCTACAACTCAAGGCCCAACCCAAGCCCACAAGTTAGAAGCCTTGTATAATATTATATGAAGATATTTAATTGAGAAATCAGCCATAATCCAGCCTAGAACCCGAAAATAATAAAAACCCTAGCCTCTTCTACAAGTTCTGATCGGAACTGCAGCAGAAAAAGAAGAAAGAAAAAGAAGAAAAGGAGGCGGCTGTGGAGGCTGTGGCGGCTGGAGTGGAAGAGGAACATCAAGGGGCATCTTGGTACAATAGCTAGGCATCTTATACATCATAAATCTCAGCCATAAACCCTAAGAAATCATCTTTTAACTTTGTTTATTGTTCAAGAACCCTAACTTTGTTGAATCGGTCTTTTGCTTTGGATTGTTTTGCAAGTGATAGATAGTTTGACTTGTGATTGATTGTCTTTGAATCTTGAATGAATTTGATCATGTTTAAGTTGATGTTTGTGATGTTTTTCTTAAGTATACATGGCTGTCCAAAATCTATGAGTAGCTAAACTTGCTTGTTCTGCCTAGGATAGATGATTGTTGAGTAGTTTAGACTTGTATAATGGATTGTTAATATTCAAGACTTGAATTATTGATGTAAAGTTTAACTAAACCATAAATTAGATTGTGTGTGATGGCTGTGTTTTATTTGTTATTACTTATAATCCTCTTGCATTAGTTAATTGAATTAGTTTTGATTAATTGATTGCTTGTTAGACTCTTGACTTGGTGTTTAGGGTTTATTTGCGGGGTGTACAACCATAGGGATAAGTGGGTAATATAAATCATCTATAATCAGTTAAAATACACCTTCTTTGAGACCGAGAGGTGATAAGAAGTAATATTGTCTCGTTGCTTTTACTTGTTAGAATTAAGACCGCGCGAGAGCGGGTTTTTGTCTTGTCGAGTTTGAGTGTTTATGTGCAATTAGTTGGTTTAATTTGGGTTAAGTTAAATTGTTCCTCTATCCTTGGTGACATAGTATTTGTCTCCATTAGGATAGTGTGTCGATGAGACCGAGAGGAGAGTCGACATTTGAACACGTTAATAATTGTTTTTTCCGGTTTCTTCTTTAAAATCAACTAAGATAAGTTAGAGATTGTTAGAGAGACTGAGAGGTAATTTGACTTAAACAAGTTTTAGTTGTGTCATCTTTTATAACCGGCGTCGTGAATATTTTCAATCCGTTGTCTTGTTATTTCTGTCAACATGATTCATTCCTAGGTTGACGTCTTTATATATTGAATTTTAACCAAAGTTTTCGAAGTTTTGTTAAAAGTTTCCATTTAGTTAAGTTAAGTAGTTAAATTAAATTCTAAAATAAATCAATTAAATGTTTTGGTAAGTCTTGGTTAGAGTTTAGTAATTATAAACGTTTTCACGTGTCTTCGAGTTCGATGTCCGGACTTTCCTCATCTTTGCTATACGCGACCGGTACACTTGCCGTTTGTGTGAACTAGGATAGATTGTTTGGTTTTTAAAGCTTAGTTGCGACTTGTGTTTTATTTATATATATATTTTCGCACATCACCACGTCATCGCGATACGCGATGGCGTTGTTTCAACGGCGATAGCGTATCGCTATTGACTTCTTCTAGAAGCTTTTGACCAAGCCCTTCACGCTATGCGATAGGCTTGTCCTTTTGTCCCGTCACGTATCGCGATAGGACAAGAAAACAAAATTTTATTTTTAAACCTTTAAGTTTGGCTATTGGCATATTTGGTCCCTTGTCTTTGGAAGTTTGACATTTTTAACTCGAAATTTACGTGATGTTACATCCAGGATCTAGATACTGTTGATGAGCTCAGAGACCTAGCAAATATCAGAATGGTAGCATACCAACAAAGGATAGCTGGGACATACAACAAGAACATCAAAATTCAAAGATTTCAAGAAGGAGATTTGGTCTTAAGGAACAATTTCCAAAAAAATAACTAATCCCGCAGATGGAAAGCTTGCACCTAAGTGCGAAGGCCATTACTTGATCGAATCAGAAGTAGGAAATGGGGCATATTGTGACATTCGTCAATTTTGGGTGATCTTGTATTTGCTTTTATTTTGAAAACCGACCCGTTTTGTATCCCGAACCTTTCAATAATAGAAAAATGATTAATTTTATGTTACATATTTGTTTTATGGTTGTCGGATCTCAAAAACATCTTTTACAACCCTTAAAATGCCCCTAAAATGCTCAAAACGAACTTCAGGGACTAAAACTGCCAAAATTAAAAATTAGATTTTTTCCTTCCTCGACCTTAGCGCTGCGATTAGGTCAAGGGCAGAGACCTTAGCACTACACTAAGGAGCCCTACAGCAGCCAGATTCGTTTTTGTTGATATTATCACTTGTTGACCCTTTAAACCAATGAGAAAGCTTGGAAATCTCTAAAGCAACTCAATGGATAACTCTAACACCTTATCCTTCATAACACAAAGCCACACCATTCATTCTAACCTACTCATACACTCTAAACACTCTCAACAAAGTTCTAAGCTTCAACCTTCAAGTTCTTTCTTGCTTGATGATGTGTTGTAAAACACACTTACTTTCCGTACCTTTTTACCATGTTTTAAGTGCTTAATAGTATAATAAATAAGAGTTATGGCTTGTTTTTGTATGATCTTACAAAGATTGATAATTGATTGTATGTTATGAGTTTTAAGGGAGAAAAGTTTCAAGTTTGAAGACTCTGGGGCCTTTTTGATCAATTTTGAAGACTACAACTCAAGGCCCGACCCAAGCCCATAAGATCCAAGCCTTTCATGCATAATATATTAAGTTAATTAAACAAAAAAAAAACCCTAACCAGCCCTAAGGGAGTCGATCGGAATTCTGGACAGCAAGCATAGAAAGAAAAAAAATGTTGTAGGAGCTTGGTGGCGGCTAGGAGAAGAAGAATAACATCAAGGGAAGTTGTGGACAGCAGCTAGGGTTCATCTTCAACGTTTATTTCAGCCATAATCTTAAGTATAACTCTTATAAACTTTGTGTTCTTGTTCAAGATACAATACTTGTTGACTTGATCTTTAAACTTTATTTGTTTTGAAATTGAATTGAAGATTGAGTTGTTATTGATCTTGATAGATTGTTGAATGATTAATATGATGTTTATAATGATTAACATGGTGTTTATTAAGAGCTATAGCTGATGTCCAAAATTAATGTTAGGCTAAACTCATTAGTTCTACCTAGGTTAGATGAATATTGTTAGGTTTTAGTGAGTTTTATGGATTGTTGATCATCATGACTTGATTTGTTAATGAAAGTTTGGTTTAATATTGAATTACGTTGTGTTTATTGGTTGTGATTTATTTAATTATACTCATAAACCCCTTACTTAGATTGATTGAATTAGTTTTGATTGATTGTTGCTTGTTTGACTCTTTACTTTGTGTCTAGAGATTGTTTGCGGTATGATCAACCGTAGGGTTTAGTTGGGTATGTTAATTAGTTAAATTCAGCGGGTAGGCACCTTCTTAGAGACCGAGAGGTGATAGGAAGTAAGGTCTTCTCATAGCTTGTACTTGTTAGGATTAGGATCGTGCGAGAGTGGGTTCGGCTCTTGTTGGGTTTGGGTTTGTGAGCGATTAGTTGATCTAGTTTAAGTTAAACCAAATGGTTCCTCTATCCTTGGTTGCATAGTATTCGTTTTCATTAGGTTAGTGTGTCGGTGAGACCGAGAGGAGAGTCGCCATTAGAACACATTAGCAATTCGTTTTTAGGTTTGTTCTTAAAATCAATTAAGTGTAAGTTAGGGTTTGTTAGTGAGACCGATAGGTGATCTAGCTTTCTTGAGCGAACCTTAGTTGTGTCATCCTTAGGTACCGGTGTTGTGAGATTATTCATTCCATTAACTTATTATACCTTCAATAGGATTTTTACCTAGGTAGACGTTTTCTCCAATTGCAGTTAAGTCTCAAAGTTTCGCTAAGTCTTTTTAAGTGTAGTCTTTTAATTTGGTCAAAGTAAGTTAGGTTAAGTAGTTTAATAATTAAAAATCAATTTAAAAAATATTATTCTTAGGAAGGTCTTTTCTAGGGTTAGTGATCATGGACGTTTTCGCGTGTCCTCGTGTTCGATACTCAGACTTCCTTAGTTCTATAGTGCTTACGATCGGTACACTTGCCGGTTGTGTGTAGTTTTATTAAGAAAATCCGTTTTATAAATTTAAAGCTTAGTTGTGAGTTCCGTAGAAAGAAACATCCTTTAATCACACATCAAGTTTTTGGTGCTGCTGCCGGGGACACGGTTAGTGGCGTATTGAGAACGACTCGAGTTAGGACTTATCTTGTTTGCTACTTTTTTTATTTTTTTTTTGCTTTGTTTAATTAGTTTAGCTAATTTAAGTTTCTTTTATTTATCTTAGTAGTTGTATGAGACGTACTCGATCTCTAGGACCGCCTGAATCTGAGGGATTTCCCGAACCAGAGAGAGTTGTGTGAGAGGCGTCGTGCCAGACCGTCTTCCAGTTCTTCTACATCCATCGGTAATACATCCTCTTCTCCTACTTTTACTGAATCTGTCATTAGGGATAGGATTATGGGCGAGACGCAGTTCCACCACCGAGGAGGACAGTTGCAGGCCGGGCCCGTCCAGTCGATGCGGGCGCGAGATCTAGCATTGCTCCACCAGCCATCGCAGTTCTGACGAATTGGAAAATTCCGTCGAACATTCTGAACACCATCTCTCATTCTGCTCAATTTCACGGGTTGCCCCACGAAAACCCGCATTCTCATCTCACTCGCATTACACGTATTTGCGACACTTTTCATCCTGTCGGCGTATCCGAAGACGCCATCAAACTCCGCGTTTTTCCATTCTCACTCGTTGATCATGCGAGTCTGTGGCTTGATTCCATCCCTCAGAGATCCATTGCTACTTGGGCCGCCATGCAGACCCAGTTTCTTGAGAAATACGATCCTCCAGCTAAGGCCACTCGTTTGCGTAACCAGATTCATTCTTTCCAGATGGAGGACACCGAGAGCTTCTACCAGGCGTGTGAGAGATTCAAAAATCTACTTACTTTATGTCCAAACCAGGACCTACAAGACTGGGCAGTTGTTGAAAAGTTCTATAACGGAGTGACGTACGTTACTTAGAGTATGTTTGACACGGCTGCGGGAGGCAACTTATTGACGACGAAGGATACGGTTGAGTGCATTGCTTTGTTTAACTGGTTAGCCATGAGTGGATACCAGCGACCACCCACTAAGAGCACCAAGACAGTCGAATCCTTAGCACGCGGTATGCATCCGGTCGACACGAGCACCGCACTTGCGGCACAGGTTGAGGCGTTGGCAAAGATCGTGAAGGACTTGAAGGTGAAGAGTAAGCCGTACGAGATCTGTAGAAGAGGGAATGGTACCGTTCAGTGCCCCGTAGGTTTCCAGGAGGAGGCGGTAGACTTTGTTAGTAATCCGAACCGAAATCAAAATTATTTCAATTATTATGATTCGGGATGGAGAGGTAATCAAATTCCAACTGGAGGAATGGAAATCAGTCCGGCTTCCAGCAGCGTCAGAGTCTATTCCAGGATTGCTGTGAGGGAGCGAGTAGTGGGGAGAAGAAGCCCACGTTAGAGGTGATGATGGCACAGCAGACACAGATGCTGTCGCAGCTTATGACTCGAGAGGACTCCCGTCATAAAGAGACTCAAGAGAAATTTCGGGAGCACGAGTCATTCATGAGAAACCAGGGAGCGTCAACTAAAAAATCTTGAACGGCAGATGGGAGAGATAGCAAGTCGTCTGAATGAGAGGTCGCATATCCCATATCCCTGTATCTGGCGTGTCTGCATAGATTGTACGAGACGATCCTATGGACCGACCTTCAGTTGAGAGTCCTCCTTCTTCCTTAGAGCTTAAGGATTTGCCTGCCCATCTTGAGTATGCGTTTTTAGATGAAGAGAGGAAACTGCCGGTTATCATTGCATCTGCTTTGATGGAGGTCGAGAAGGAGAAGTTGTTGAGGGTGCTACGAGAGCACAAAGAGGCGATTGCATGGAAGATTATCGACATTAAGGGTATCAACCCTTCATTTTGCACTCATAAAATCCTCATGGAGGATAATCTTAAAATTGTCGTTCAGCCACAAAGGTGGCTTAATTCGAAAATGAAATAGTTGTGAAGAAGGAGATCATTAAACTTCTTGATGCGGGGATCATTTTCCCCATTTCTGATAGTGCTTGGGTAAGTCCTATCCAAGTGGTTCCTAAAAAGGATGGCATGACTGTCGTCACCAATCGGCTTGCGACCGCCTACCGCCCACATACTAGTGGGTAGGTGGAAGTGAGTAATCTGGGAATCAAACGTATTCTTGAGAAAACGATTGATTCGAATCATCGGGACTGGTCTGACAAATTAGATGACGCTTTGTGGGCCTTCCGTACAGCCTACAAGACTCCGACTGGTTCCACACCATTTTGGATGATTTATGGGAAGGCTTGTCATCTTCCTGTTGAGTTGGAGCACCGTGCTTCATGGGCCCTTCAGAGGGCTAATCTTGATTTATCCGCCGTGGAAGGCACTCGGTTCCACCAGTTGCACGAGTTAGAGGAGCTCCGGGATCACGCATATGCTCAGTCGTTTAAGTATAAGGTTCGGACGAAGGAACTGTATGATAGAAAGTTGAAGGGTAATAAGTAGTTCAAGTGTGGGGATATGGTTTTATTGTATAACTCCCGGCTGAGGTTAATCCCAAGAAAGTTGAAATCCCGATGGTCGGGACCGTTCACAGTCACTGAGTATGGCACTATCGAAATACAAGATCAGAACGGGAAATTTAAGGTGAATGGTCACAGGTTGAAGCATTACATAGGCGAGCCTGTAGCTGATCAGACAGTTGAGGTTTTCTACCTTGACTCATTCACCGAGGCGTAGACGTGTTAGATGCATCACTCGGGAGACAGCTCGAGTTGTATAGTGTGTATTATGATTTTCTTTATTATATGTTTTGTTTATTTTATTTTTGTTAGTTATAAAAATGAAAAAAAATTCAAATTAAAAAATAAAAAAAATAAAAAATACAAAAACACAAAAATAAGTTTATTTCTTATGCTTTTGTTTTCTGTTTTGTACGCCGCTACATGCGAGCGAGTTTGAGTTATTGCAAGTATAATTATGCGCATAGTAGCTCTGATGGCGTTTTGGAACTAGTTCTCCCAAGGTTGCGGCCGCGAATGAAATGCTATACGGTCGCTCGATTGATACACAGCTGGTAAAGTAACTACATGTAAACCAGGGGAGTAACTCGTTCTCTATTTTAGTTTTGACTATTTTAATTTTAATTTTTATTTTATTTTATTTTATTTCTTTTCCTTGTTCTCATTGAGGACGATTTCGTTTTAAGTGTGGGGATGTGAATTTATTTTACTTAGTTGTAGAAAAAAAATATTAAAAAAAAATCAATTTTTTTTGCACTCTTTCGCTGAAAATGATGTCAGTTACTCAAGTTTGATGGACATATACTTGGATATGTTTGGTCCTGTTATCTACTTGTAGACATACGGGATAGCCATTTACCTGAGAACTGAAAGTAACTTGGGCGACTGTTGTGTGTTTTGTTCTTTCACTGAAAATTATGTCGGCTACTTAAGTTCGAGGGACATATACTTGTACATGTTTGGTCCCTTTATCTACCTGCAGACATATGAGATAGCCATTGATCCGAAAACTAAAAGTGACTAGGGCGACTGAATTTAAAAAAAAAATATTAATAAAAAAATAAAAAAGTTTTAAAGAAAAATGTCCCTTGAAAATTGTTTTTCTTCTACCTTAAGCAGGAAATAATATTATTACCATTGTGTTAACAAGCTCTCGGAACTTTTGAAAAATATATAATAATAATAATAAAAGAAGAGATGGTTTGCATATCTGATTTGGTCCTCTTTAGCAAATTTTATATATCTAATAATTTTATATATCGGTCCTCTTTAGCAAATTTTATATATCTAATAATTTCTAAAACGGTGAAACCGAATTTCGATGCTTAGGGAGGATTACCATAATCTAAAAACTTTGAGATGGTAAGAATTAGATGCACATAAACCAGCGCACCACCACATGTCCATTTTTATACGAGCTTAGAAATAGTTATATACTTTAGGGTGATATAAAGAAAAAAAATGGAAAAAAAAATATGTGTTGAAAGTGTACTTCGAAAAGTTGTTCCAGAAAGCAAATGATTGTGAGAAAGTTATGTATTGTAAAATGCCAAAGAAGCATTCTCAAAGTTAGTAAAAGAGGCCAAAGATGCACATACTAGACGAGACTGAGAGTTTACGTGTTACCAAGGGGATAGTGACTCTGAGGATACACTATTGGGGCTCGAAGGTTCTTAGTCAATAAATATCAAATTAGGAATTTATAGGACAAAGTCCAATAATATTTAGGAATTGCTCGTAAGGTCTTCACATGACCATTCATCCATCAAATTTCACCGAGTGCATATAATTAGTACCATCAACGAGTCCTTGGCTTATGGTGATTTGTCGAACCAGTTTGCTTCGACTCTAGTTTTTCTAGCTCTCTTTGTCTGAGATGGGGTAGGTGTAACATTGGTTTTTGGACTTAAAACGCTTAATGCAATTAGGGGCTTGATTGGTTAGTGGCTGGGTTTAAAGTGAACAAATATACCGGCAATCGCGGCCAATATGGCGAGCTGTTTCTTGTGCTTTAGTAATGTTAAATAATTTGGGAGTTTGTTGTTTTTCACTTGGTTATGATTCTGTGTAGATTTCTTTTTCAGTGACGAAAAAGTATTAAGTGTGGGGATGTTTGATATGTTGTAAAACACACTTATTTTCCGCACCTTTTTATCATCTTTTGATGGCTTAATTATATAATAAATAATGAATTTTAACTTGTTTTAACTTGATCTTACAAAGTTTATTATTTTGTGTAGGTTACAAGTTTTAAAGGAGAAAATGTTCGAGTTTTGGAATACATAAGAGGCTTTTATGATCAAGTTTGAAGACAAAACTCAAGGTTCGACCCAAGCCCACTAGGGGAAAGCGTTTCATGCAATAATATATCATAATCAAGAAAATAAAAAAAACCCTAACACCCCCTAGGCAGTCCGATCGGAAAGAGAGCAGCCAAAGAAAAGAACTAAAGTTTGTTGACTTGAGTGGAAGGAAAGGAAGAAATATATGTTGTCTCCTTAAAGGAGACAACATATAATTGTGTTTTCTTGGTGAAAACATCACGTGGAAGCAGCAAAGAAAAGAGGAAAACAATATAAAGCAACTCCCTCTCAAAATTCCGATCGGCAGCCATTTCATCACCATGAATTTTTTTTTTTTTTTTTTTTTTTTTTTTTTTTTTTTTTTGTAATTTGTGAGATCAAGGGAAGAAGAAGAGAGCCAAGGGTGACTTGGGACAACAGCTAGGGTCGTTTCATATCATATTCTCAGCCGCAAGCAAGAGTATAATCCATAACTCTTTGATTTTAGTCTTTATATTGAATAGTTTTGCAATTGAATTGAAGATTGGATTGTGTATGATCTTGATAGATTGTTGGATGGTTTTAATTATGTTTGTGGTGATTAATATGATGTTTTTATTGAGTGTATGCTGCTGTCCAAAATTATAAGTAGCTAAACTTTGTTGTTCTACCTAGGTTAGATGATTATTATTAGGTTTTTAATGAGTTTAATGGATTGTTTGATCAATATGACTTGAAATGCTATTGAAAGTTTGGTTTAATGATGAATTAGGTTGTGTTTAGTGGCTGCGATATAACTGATTTTATCTCATAATCTCATACTTCGATTAATTGAATTGGTTTTGATTGATAGTTGTATGTTCAAGCTTTTACTTTGTGTTTAGAGTTTGTTTACGGTAGGATCAACCGTAGGGTTTTGTTGAGATTGTTAATTGGTATAATTCAGCGGGTAAACACCTTCTTAGAGACCGAGAGGTGATAGGAAGTAAAGTCGTCTCATTGCTTTTACTTGTTCAGATTAGGATTGCGCGAGAGCGGGTTTGGTTCTTGTCGGGTTTGGGTTTGTGAGCGATTAATTAATCTAGTTTACGTTTAACCAAATTGTTCCTCTATATTTGGTTGTGTAGTATTCGTTTCCATTAGTGTTATGTGTCGGTGAGACCGAAGGGAGAGTCGAAATTAGAACACCTTAGCATTCGTTTCCTGGTTTATTCGTAGAATCAATTAAGTGTAAGTTAGGGTTTGTTAGTCAGACCGAGAGGTGATCTAGCTTTCTTGAGCAAGCCTTAGTTGTGTTATCTTTAGATACCAAATTGATTCTTACCTAGGTAAATGATTTCTTCATTATCAGTTAAGTTTCTAAATTAGGAAGGTTTTGTCTGTCAGTTTCAATAGTCCGGTTAAGTTAAGTAAAATAATTTAGTTAAAGTAATTTAAGTCAAGTAGTTAAATTTATTAAAAACCAATTTAAAAAATATTATTCTTAGGAAGGTCTTGTCTAGGGTTTAGTGATCATAGGCGTTCTCGCGTGTCCTCGTGTTCGATACTCGGACTTTTTAGGTTTATACTACTTGTGATCGGTACACTTGCCGGTTGTGTGTGGATTCATTAGGAGTTTTGTTTTATAAATTTAAAGCTTCATTGTGAGTCCCATAGAAAAAGTACTCGTTAGACACACATCAGTCCTTATACGTGTTGCCTATACGTGTTTACCCTACTCGATTGTTCATTACACTTATTTATTTATATACTTATTTATTTAATCAAAGCATAAATATACACCTACACACACTCTCATAATAATCTAAGGTATCCTTACCTTACCGCAAAAACATTAGTTTTTATTGTGTTTTATGGATCACGAGCTTAACTTGGATCCCGTTATTTCCAATCTCCTTAAAGATTGTCTCATATGAGACGATCACTTTAAGTTGTCGAATGCAAGCGTTCCGGTTGCGTCCTTATATTTTGATGTTAAGACATAAAAGCCACGGTGATACATGGACTAGTGTTTTTAACATCTCGCTGTATCTCAAATTTTATTGGTTGATATTATCGTGATTTGAGTTGCAAACATGAAAGACGCGGTGATACGTGCACATGTTCGACTCCATATTTTATCTCATTTTTATTTAAGATTTATCTTCGAGATGTCAAGTCTTGGTGGTTCATGCACGATTTTTCCGCCTTTAAATCTCAAGACATTATTTACAAATTTCAAGGATTTAAACAATTTTCCCTTTTATTTTGTCTTATTAATTCTCGTCACGAGTTCTCATTTATATATTTTATTTTCTTTTTCATTGTGAATAATTCTTTTATATCTTGATTTCACATGGTAAAGTTTCTACACAAATTTTCTCATTTTAATTTCACACCACGATTTTTATTACAAAATTTCGTTTATTGTGATCTCTTCAATGTAAGTTAAAAATACTTTGAACTATTCATAATGATTTTTAATATGCCATCTTTGTTCATTAAGACTGTTTATAAACAAAATTTTTATCACATAAATTTCATCATATTAAAAAGGTTTTACCTTGATTTCAAGTAAATTCCCATTATATACAATTTAAATTGTCTTTAAAGTTCTCATACAAGATTTCATAAAAAATTTATTCTTTTATAACAATCCCATTTATTTGAACAATCATTTCACAATATTGATTATTTAAATTTTTCACAACATTTTAATTACACTATATTATATAATACTGTAAGGCCCCGATCCCGGTGCCTCACTTTAGACGTTGGATTTACTCATAAACACAGTTCTAAATAGAGTTAATTAAAACTTTCGCGGAATAATAGTAAAAGTCAACCATTCGTTACAAACATTCGTAATTTGTCTTTTAAAACATAACATGAAAGATAATATCAAAACATCATGGCAAATATTCAGATGCCAGCCTCTTTGGATCCTGCCATGTGTCTTCCTCAAGCCAGCTGTCTCAGTCGATTAACCTGCGTGCATACTAAAAGTCAGCTACGCTGAGTGAGTTCTAGTTAATCAGACGACATATAATACATTCACATACTTACATATGCACCCGGAGGTATATACATACATACATACATACATACATACATACATACACACACACACACACATACACACATACACACATACATACACACATACATACACACATACATACATACACACATATATAAATACATACATACATACATACATACATACGTACGTACGTACTTTAATTCTTTCTTTCATACATTCATGAGTATATACCTTCAACCTTCCTTTCATTCATACATATACGTTTTATAGAACATTCCGCCCTATAATCTTCGCCGGTATTATTAGGGTCGGTTCCCTACATTCGCCAATATTATTAGGGTCGGTTCCCTACATTCGCCGACATTATTAGAGTCGGTTCCCTACATTCGCCTACATTATTAGGGTCGGTTCCCCCTACATTCGTCGATATTATCAGGGTCGGTTCCCTTTTCTAACTATACCTTCCACACCTTTCTATACATTCATAATAATAACTTCCATATGTTCATACATCATTTATACATCATATGTATATCAATCATATCTTTAATCTATCCCTTGACGGTACATGCAATATCCGAAGATCGTGCATACATTGTCAAGCATTCATTCATACATAAATTATATAAGACATACACTTACCACTTAAGGTAAGTGTATTAACTAATCACATCGAGTATGCACACAGCCCCGAAAACATAACAAGGAATGGGGCTAGAAACTCACCTGAATGCGATTATGTTCACCGTTTATGGTTATTCCTTTCTTTAGCTGTGCACGATTAACTGTATAACAATTATACGTATCAATTAACTATCACTACCCATGTCGCGTTTCTAGTTTAATTGTAACCCTCGACGAACGGGGGTCCGGGGGATAGCGCCCCTGGCATCGGGGTTTAGGGGCGGAAGGTCAGCTTGGAAAAATTTTATTTCCATTGACTGTCTTAACACATTTTTCATTAGAATTCTTAATTATTATTTTATTTGCTAACTCATAAAGTTCGAGGGTTTCTTTGTAATTAATCCATTCTTTTCTAAGTCCAGGGACCTTTCTGTCATTCTTTCAAACTTAATTCGTTATCCAGTTCGTTAACGGATGAGCTTCATTCGTTACTCCTTAACTTATAACGAATTGGTCTTTATAACGAACTGGTCCTTATAACGAACCCGTCTTTATAACGAACTGACCCTTACAACGAATGACCCACTATAACGAATGAGGGTTCATTCGTTATCTCTCTGTAGCGCAGGGACATAACGAACTGCTGCTAGTTCGTTATATTTCCTTAACGAATGGGCATAAAGAACTGATGCTAATTCGTTATTCTTCTGTTAACGAATTAGGGTTAGGTCAGATAATGTCAGAAACATTATCTGACGTCCTTAAAATCCGCGCCGCCTTTCTGGGGCCGCCGTGCCTGAAAACCGGGCGGTGGCCGGAAAAACGTAATTCGCACCGTTTTCACCATTTTTCGTCCCGTTCAATCCAGATCCGAGCTAGGGTGACCCCTAAGCTCGTCTTTTGACCGTTTTATACCCAATTACATCCAGATCTCATGACTTTAACGGTTTAGGGTGTCAGCTCGTCGTTTCGCGACTAGATCTAGCGGGTTTGGATCCATAAGATATCATAACATTATTACCTTGGATCGATGCTCGGTTTTCTTGGTTATTTCGGCTTGAGAGAAGAGAAATATGAGAGAGAGCTTAACTGTGTGTTTTGGATGGTGTATGAAATGGGTGAAATGGATGGATTAATGAGTAATTTATGTTTATATATTATGGGTCATGGGATTAAGCCCATGGTCTTTTCTTACTTCCTTTTTAATCCAAATCCATAACCCATATCAATTTAACCCAACACTAGCGCGACTCATAATAACTCATATTTTATTTTATTAACCGATACAAGAAAACGGGATGTTACAAATACACATGGTAGAATTTCTCATTTCCCAAATTTATGCTCATAACATCTTTCATTATGAAATTTTGGTTCATTATAACTTTTCACAAATAAAATTTGCATTATACGATTCAACTCGTTATAAATTTCTTATGATATTTTTGCCTTGATTTTTCAAGAAATCAAAACCTCATAGGAATTTATAGCTTGTAATTGTCTTGATTTCCTCATGCAAAACCTCATAGGAATTCTACTTTTTTAAAGACAAAAAAATCGTATATTTCGTTTTCTCGATTCACAATGTCGGGTCATTGTAACTTACCATGATATTTTCGTTACACGATATTAAATATCAAACTTGGTAAAAATTTTCGTTACGCAATTTTTTATTCCCAAAACAACTTTCATAATTCATATTGATACCTCATAACAAATTTCGACATTCAGTTCACTTATTTTAATTTTCCCATAAGCAAAAATTTTATTTTGATCATTATAAAACTCTATTTTGCTTCCTCATGATAATCGGCTTTTATTTTTTTTCAATAAACATCTAAATACAAACCTTATTATCTTAGTTTCCCATAATATTTTTCACTAATTAATTTTAAGCATTTAAGAACGATTTACGTTACGCGGGCTGGTTTATTTCAAACTTTCTCGTAAATTATTTAACAACTTAAGCCGACCCGACATATCGTAACAACTCTCGTTTTGTGGAAAATTTTTTAGCAAAGAAATTGTTGTGATTCACAAGCTTGAAACTCAATATTCTTATAAAAAAAACTTTACGTTTCAAACATTTGTAGGAATCTCCTAAATAACTTTCTCTAACTATTATAAAAATATTTTCACGAACAGGAGTTTGCTAAAACGCGAAAAATCTGTGGTGGTTCACGAAAAGTTTCATTTTCTCGCAAAAAAATAATTATATTAATTTGTAGTTTTATTATCAAAAGTTTCATGAATGTTTCAATCATTATTTAAAAAATATGATATTTTCAATTTAAAACTTATTATCAGTCAAAATTTCCCTAAATGCAACCACAAGTTTCCAAACACCCGTATTCCATCTCAAACTACCACCTTAAATCAAAATATCCTTCCACTTCAAAAGTTTTTCACACAATCAAATCATTCCTTAAGATGAAAAAAACCTAGCATACAAAAGTTATACCCTCACCAACTCAAACCCCATGCAAATCCCATATGTACAAAATCAACGCAACAAAAAGCCCTAAATACCGACACTTTTACGCCATGAAAACCTATCAAACTCACTATCCTGATACTTCAAAGACACCGACAAACACATCCAAAAATGCCTTGAACATATACAAACCAAAGTTTACCCAACTTGGAACATTTGCTATTTTCCGAACACAAAAACCCCGACTCGTATTAAATTTTTGATTTGAATCGGATCCTCTATATTTATGTTCTCAACTCAACCATTCTAATCTACGAAATTTCGAAACTCTAAAATAATATTTACGAAACTTATTGACGTAAAATTTATTGGCAGTTAATATTAACCAAATTAAATTAAATTGTATATACTGGAATAATAATAATAATAATAGTAAATAATTAAGTACGAAATCTTTGTTCTGCAAGCAATTACATTAATCTTTTTATGACAATACTTTATGTTTATAATGTACATATTATTGCAAATTTAATAATAGGAATGTAAATCAAATAAGTCAACGAATTACCTAAATGGTAACTGCTTTGAATAAATATAATTAAAATTGGCATCTTCAAACGTTTAAGAGTTTTAGCCATTAATATTCGGTGATTCATAATTTAAATTGTGGGACTTTAATGCCGCCATTAAAGTGGGATTTATTATTATTATTATTTTTTTGTTCATGGAGTTATATATATGAATTTCTCAATATAAGGCTTCCGGCTATATTACATTAAAAAAAAAGAGTATCACCAACCATAGTCTTGCTTCCGCTTAGCGGACTCTTTTCTTTTTGTTACTGTTTTGGCCGATGAAGCCAGTGACCGTTGTGTTCTCTTCCATTCTTTGTCTTTTTTTTTCTTCGTTATACACAACCACCAAGACCGTTACCACCCTCATATCCGATTTAACCACCTCGTCTGTTGCCGAGTAAAGCACGAGTCGCGACCACCGCCAACTGCTGGAATAGCGATTAAGTGCAATTGTTGCTGCCACGCGTCTTCCATCGCAATTTGACATTAGTATTCTTTAACGTAGCCACCATCGAAGGTATGCATTAATAGCGGGACTGAGTCTTTTCATGTGTTTTGTTTATATGTACTTGAACAGTGGGTTCAAACAATTGGGTTGTGATGGGGAAGAACATGTGGTTAAACCTATTGTCTCGAAACAATTAGTAAGTTGGTCGTAATTATATACATATGATTTTTTCCAACTTTTGTTTACAAAACAGTTTGTCACTTTTAATTACATTATTAAAAATTATGTAGGTGAAATCAGAAAGTAGAAAGTATAGAACAAAGGCATAAACCAATTGTAATGTCATGCTTTCTTGTTTATGACTTTTTATAAATTCTTCAGTGATTAAACATTATGTTCATGTCGAAACCGAACCTGATTCGATATTGATGTTCGGACCAACTAAGAATAGAAAACTCGTTTAAAACCCACTTAAACTATTTTTTTATTCATTCTATTATTGTTGATTGTTAGGGAATATTTTCGTCAAGATTGGTTTGGTTAGCTCACTTATTTCAGGATATTCTTGTATATTTTCTCGTTTACTCTATAAGGTGAGTAATCACACCTTTTTTTTCTATTTTATATTTTGGGGGCTTTATGCATACACAACTTTATTATTTATTTATTATACAAGTATATACTCAAACACAATTCCACTATTTGCGTAGTTGTGATATTGCTCGATTAGTTGCTAATTGCTAAATGACTATGTGTTTACAGTTTTTATGGTTGGTTGGTATCTTATCCTCATCCTCATTCTCATAGTATGATCATACGCCGTCCGAGTAAACATGTCCGAATCTAGTGGCATGTAGAAAAGACACTTTTATTTATGTTATGCTAGTTGATGTAATACACATTATCGCAAGGAATTGTCCTCTTTATTATCATATATATCTCAAATTGTGATTGTTGACTCAACATTATTGTTGATAAAATATATCTATTTTTACGCATATTGCAGGTATCTATTTGGGATGATTGAAGATGCAAGACTTAGTTGGACCTTAGGTTTTATTTAGAATAAAATACAATTTATTTGTTTTATTATGGTGTAATGGTTTTGGATGATTTTGATTTGTACTTGTGTGAAATATTTGAATAAATGAATTAGATATTGACACTTTATATTTATTTTAGCGTCTTTGAGCTATGATACAATTATGTCGCACCCTGGCATGTTCCGCCATAGGTTGGGGTGTGACAGATTGGTATCAGAGCCGAATGCTATAAGATAGGTGGTTAGACATAACGACCTAGTAGCATGCTTAGGGTACCTATCTTGTTTATACGTGTGCCCTACTTGTTTAATTTTTGTTCATAGCTTAAATATTATTGTTTATTTATATAATTGTACACGAGACACACATATAATTCCGAGGGCTATGCCTCATTCTCAAAAATATTTTCAAATCTCTAGATTTATTATTTTATTGTGGGAAATTCTTTAAGAAATTCCACGATTTTTGTTTTTAATCTTTTCTCCTTAAGACTCAAATATATGACGGGTTTTCGTAGTAAGTGGAATAAAAATCAACATTTTTTTATCATTCATATTTCATTTATTTATTTATTTATTTTTGAATTATACGCCATATTTCAAAAACATCAAAATCTTTAATTCACAATGTTTTAAACCCTCCAATTATTTAATTTAATCTCACACTATTCACGATATTTTAAATTATCAATACCGACCCATCCTCGAATTTTAAGAGATTAATATCACATTTTGTTTGGGGTTTAATTTATTTTATGTAACATTATCCTCAAATTCAAGGTTATACTATTAACATTTAATATTTTATTTAATTCTTGGTTTTAGCATCAAATTCATGGTGATACATGGATGTTTCAACAATTACAATTTAATATTGATTTTCGTTATCGATACAAATCTTATTTATTCATTTTGTTGGAAGGAATTCATGGGGATACATGCGCAAGTCGATTTCCTCTTTTGAATTTCTTTTCTAAAGTTGTGTGGTTGGGTATCCCAACTACCTGTTTTTGAATTTTCGAATTAATTTTCATGATTCTCCACCCATATTCAATTTTATTATGTATCTTTATTGTTGAAATCCCGTTATTAGAATTCTAGTAATAAATTGAATTTTCTATAATTTAAATTTACTTTCCACTATTAAGTTAAATCTTTCATTACTTAATCTAATTTTCACCTTTAAAATGAATATTCTTCTTTTAATTGAATTTCCATGATAATCCATGGATAACTCAATTACTCATTGTATTTTATGATAGTTTCACAACTCTTTTGTTAAAATTAACAAAAAAAAAAAAGAAAAAAACAACCTACGGTGGTTCGTGGGTATCTCAATGATCCATTTTTTTTTTTCATTTTTATAAATTTCGTTATTTAGTTGAAATTCCACGATGGTTCGTGGATTTTTAACACCCTACCTCGATTTTTCGTGTATTGTTTCGATTTCTTGCGAATTATGAAAGTATCGATTTAATAATTTTAATGATGACTTCGCTAGTTTGTTGGAATAGTTATGGTGATTCATGCATTTCACTGTTAACTGAATATTCGTTATTTATTTGGTTATATCATTTCACAATCCATTTTCATTTTTCACTAAACTGAAAATTCATTATTTATTTAAACTTCCATGATAAATCATGGATAGTTCAATATACTTACTTCGTCTTATTTATAACGATTTTGTGAAAATAGGAAAATCCCTCGTAATTCGTGGATACTCTAATTACCCATCTTTTATCTAAATTTTATAAGATTTATTTGGAATAAGACTTTCCCTGTGATTCGAGAATATCCGCTTTCGAGTTTAATTTCTTAACAGCTTATTCGAACACGTAAATTTTCACATTTTATAATGTTTCATTTATTATTTACCATTTATTTTAATATTTCCAATTTGAAATTTGGAATTTATCACATCTCAAATTTATAATTTTAATGCTACAATTTCACTGACGTTACAAGCTACCTCCCTAAGTTTCACGAACTATTCATGTCGCTCATTTCTCATTATGGTCACGTAACAGTTTTGTATTTTCGATTTTCTATTTCAAAGAATTTGAAATCGCACAAGTTACATTAACGAATTTACTAATGTTTCAATTATTATATTAATGGTTCGATTTTCAAATGAAATTCTGTTTTTAATACTATTACTCATGAAAGTATCTATTTTCAAATAGAGTTATATTTATTATTATTTTCATTTCTACACATAAATTCCTTAATTTTCCTAATTTTGTATTACTTTGATGAATGCCTCAATTTACAAGCAAATATCGAATTTTGATTTTTTTTTCATTTTTAATTATGAATGATTTAATCTTTTGAAAAAAAAACGTAGTTTCCTAAATCTTTGCTTAACACCATATCAGGTTGATGTTTTAATCTCAACCTCAATAATAATCCGATGACTTATTTCGTAATTTATTCAATTTTTAAGTTTACCCACAGCCTAAGTTACAAGTTATTTTGGTGATTAATTTTTATGATCTATTTCAAGTTTACCAACGATTTCTTATGTTTCACAACTTACCCACAATCGGAACTACCAATCATCGTATTTCACAAAAATTCCTCCCATCTTATAAGTTTTTATACTTGTTGCCTTGAAGGATGTCTTCTCGTCACAACAACCGCTACCATCGCTTGGCCGCCCCGCATAAGCAAAAGACTATATTTGTTGTGATCTCGAACCTGCTCACCCAAATCCAAGCTATCAATGCCAACAACTCATCATCATCAACTGTTACCCCCAAACATTTGTAACAATTCACCACCTAAATTAACCGATCCCTAGAACTAAACCTTCTAGTCCCTCATTTGGTCACTCCTCTTGAACCATCAATAGATACATCACCGGCCCGCCGATGCAAATTCGAGACTCCGTCTTAAGTATCGATCCCCAAACTCTCCTTGATACCATCACACTTTCCACTACTCCCACCAAGAACCGCAAGAGCTATGGCTTAAGAAACTCTATCCTCAACTCATATCTCTAAAATTCAACCCAACAAGAAGCCGTACACCGGAATGTAATATTTGTGTAGTACCTACAAGTATCACCATCCAACAACCTTATCATGACGACAATGTTATAATTGTAGCCATTATGACCATATCATCACTCCATGTCGTGAACCCATGTGCGAACCCAACTCAACTCATCAATAACTCAAAGAGTTGCTCAATTTTTTACTCAACCCTTTACCCGATCATTCTCGACATATCGAGCTTGCTATGATTGTGGTGATCCAAGTCATATTCACAACATATGCCTTAGACTTGTATGCGCGAATCAAGAGCGAGTTCATTCAAAGTCAAGCAAACCCATTAAACCCAAGGACCGTAAGCCCAAATTCATCAAGCCCATTTCAGTTCATCCATGCAAGCCATTCCAGCCCAATATATTTGAGCTATTTAAACCATCTAAGCCTGATTGATCATCTTCATGATTATCCAACACTCCAATGTGCACGAGGCCAAATGTTCTGAGTCAACCGCAACTAAAGATTCAAGCTACCTGGAAGACCGTCATAGATTTCAACTTTTCCTTTTTATTTTCTTTTGGTTTAAATAAATTGTGACGACTTCTTAGTAATTCATTTTTTTTCTTTTCTTTGAAGTTCTTACGCTTAACTCAAATTCTCAAGGGTATTTATCTTAAGTTTAATATTCTATCCTTAATCTTTTTGCACCTACTTGCACTGCTCGCACAATGTATTTTGTTTAATAATGTGAGGACCCACTTTTCATTTATAATCATCCTCAATATTCTTCGATTCATGCGCAAATTTATTTCCCAATTTAGAGCCTATGGTCGGTTACCACATACATTTATTGCTTATAAAAACCAGGGACCATAGGAGTGTTTGTGATCATAGCTAACTAATATAAACCATATGTATAATTTTTATCTCAATTGTGTAAAGTTTTAGTTTTCCGGCTATATTACATTTAAAAAAAAAGAGAATCACCAACCATAGTCTTGCTTCCGCTTAGCGGACTCTTCTTTTTGTTACTGTTTTGGCCGATGACGCCAGTGACCATTGTGTTCTCTTCCGTTCTTTGTCTTTTTTTTCTTCTTCATACACAACCACCGAGATAGTTACCACCCTCATATCCGATTTAACCACCTCGTCTGCTGCCGAGTAAAGCACGCGTCGCGACCTCCGCCAACTGCTGGAATAGCGATTAAGTGCAATTGTTGCTGCCACGCGTCTTCCATCTCAATATGACATTAGTATTCTTTAACGTAGCCACCATCGAAGGTATGCATTAATAGCGGGACTGAGTCTTGTCACGTGTTTTGTTTATGTTTACTTGAACAGTGGGTTCAAACATTTGGGTTGTGATGGGGAAGAACTTGTGGTTAAACCTATTGTCTCGAAAAAATTAGTAAGTTGGTCGTAATTATATACATGATTTTTTCCAACTTTTGTTTACAAAACAGTTTGTTACTTTTAATTACATTATTAAAAATTATGTAGGTGAAATCAGAAAGTAAAAAGTACGGAACAAAGGCATAAACCGATTGTAATGTCATGCTTTCTTGTTTATGACTTTTTATAAATTCTTCAATGATTAAACATTATGTTCATGTCGAAACCGAACCTGATTCAATATTGATGTTCGGACCAACTAAGAACAGAACACTCGTTTAAAACCCACTTAAACTATTTTTTTATACATTCTATTATTGTTTATTGTTAGGGAATATTTTCGTCAAGATTGGTTTGCTTAGCTCGCTTATTTCAGGATATTCTTGTATATTTTCTCGTTTACTCTATAAGGTGAGTAATCACACATCCTTTTTTTTACTATTTTATGTTTTGGGGGCTTTATGCGTACACAACTTTATTATTTATTTATTATACAAGTATATACTCAAACACAATTCCACTATTTGCGTAGTTGTGATATTGCTCGATTAGTTGCTAATTGCTAAATGACTATGTGTTTATAGTTTTTATGGTTGGTTGATATCTCATCCTCATCCTCATAGTATGATGATACGTCGTCCGAGTGAACATGTTCGAATCTAGTGGCATGTTGGAAAGACACTTTTATTTATGTTATGCTAGTTGGTGTAATACACATTATCGCAAGGAATTGTCCTCTTTATTATCATATATATCTCAAATTGTCATTATTTGACCAACATTATTGTTAACAAAATATATCTATTTTTACGCATATCGCAGGTAACTATTGGGATGATTGAAGATGCAAGACTTAGTTGAACCTTAGGTTTTATTTAGAATAAAATACAATTTATTTGTTTTAGTATGATGTAATAGTTTTGGATGATTTTGATTTGTACTTGTGTGCGATAATTTGAATAAATGAATTATATATTGACACTTTATATTTATTTTAGTGTCTTTGAGCTATGATACAATTTATGTCGCACCCTGGCATTTTCCGTCATAGGTTGGGGTGTGACACGACTATGACTCAATCCTTCGACCCATGCTATGTCAAATCACAAACCATGTCGCCACACCGTTTCCATCCAACCGTAGAGTTTGATATCAAAATAGTAACCCAAACACTCGTTGCAAAATACATGTATAAACCGAATCTCAACCCAAACTAGTCAAGGTCCACCTATCCAACCCATCAACTTAACCCGAACTCAAATAAACAAACCTCATCTAAACCTAACCCACTCAAACGACCTAACCTCAACATACCCCATCAATCCATCTCAATAAAACCCAACTACGTAAGACACCCAAAACACACTTACTCTTCACCAAATTTCCAAACATTCACCATTCGGAGCCTAAACCTCTCCATATACACACAAGCTTTCCCTCCCAAATAAAAATTGTACACACACACACACACAACTAGTGTATTTATAACGATCTCATGTGCTCAAATATTCATTTTTTTTAATTATAAACTCTTTCAAGAATAACGATTTACGTACTATGCTCATACTTTATAAATAATCTTTGTAGAATATAATATTGTCATGACAACAAAATTCTATTATGAGGATTTGTTTTAAAAGATTATTAAACAAATATATACGTGTTTTTAAGTTTATAAATATTGTTATCCAAGGTGATAATCCCATAATAACTTTATAATACGAGGTTTCATTTTGAATGTTGAATTCGAGATTTATTAAATAACAAATTACAACTTTCATTATTTTGCATAAATCAATGATTATGGCTTTACAAATCCTTTTTGGGACACATTCATAAATGCTTCATACACAAAATATTGTAACATAAATTTTGTTCGATAACGACTTATGTGAATTGTTACTTCTTATTATCGCAAGCATCATTTCTTTCGTGATTTATTATCATTACAATAGCTTTACGTATGCAAAATTCCTTTAACAATTTAACTTACAAGATTTTCGTTTGATAGCAATTTAGATGTTTCTTTAACTACGCGTTACCGCGATGCTTTGTTGTTATATACATTTTTCTTGGAAACAATAGAACAATTTTACTTAACACTTCATTTTCGATTTTATTTTTATATTTTCAAAAGAGTATATGATACGCGATTTACATATTTCGTCATTACTATGAGTCTCACTGTTATTACGATTTTATTTTCAATTGATGAGATGTTTCGATGGTAATTTTATGCGCATGAGATTTCATTTTGTGTTTTGATTATTCATGATAGAATTCAAGTTATTCAATGACAATTTGTGTACTACTTTCAAAACCTCATCTTCGCTAAAAATTTCGTTTACATTTTAAACGATATTTTTATGACTATGTTGTTCATGTTCGAGTATTATGCTTTTTAAGCAAAACACAATTCTATGCATTTTTCCACATCATTTCATTTACTCAATCAACGGCCTATGTGTGGCTATCCGCAAGTTTTAGCGCTATTGAAAACCGTTACTATAATCATGATTTTGTAAATGGTTTCACAATAGAAGCCGTGTTGACATTTTATTAAATTTCTTCAATGATTTTGCCAAGCTACCCAAAATTTTTATTGTGATTTTGTGTTTGATACATGCTTACGTCACCCCATAGAACTCACCTGATTCTCATGTTATCACATTTCACGCAATCATACTCACAAATGTTTATTTTAACCTAAAGTTTGTATTCATCAAATTCTCATTTTCACATGTTTTGTTTTATCATGCCTCATTTTGTTCCTCAATGTTAGACCTCGATATTCCTTTTGATAACTTCTGACTTCGATTCACACCTTACTATTGCTTACATGATCATCTATAGTTATTTAATTGAATAACTAAGATTTGCAAAATTCTCCTTAAAAAAGCGCCTTATGAAAACAACACAATGAAATGAACCATGGGGACTGAAAGACGACCTAGATAATTATGGGTGCACACTTAATTATCGAAATCCTCGTATGAAAGCCATAACAAGTGCAGTTGTGTGTAATAACTCATAACCAAGCATGATTTCGAACAACGATATGAATGTGATATAATAAGGACATGGTGGATACTCCCCTGGTACATCCTATATATAAGTGTCCTTATTATGTTCAAATTTATGGCGTTTTTTGGGTCATTTAAGGATTGATATTATTCTTTTTACTTATAAACTTCTAGTACATTTTCCTCTTTTCAAATGACACCGATGGCAGTTTTCTTCTTTTTCGTTAGCAAATTATAATTTTGGGACAAAATTTCCAAAAATTTGGGAATACTGTGACATTCGTCAATTTCGGGTCATCTTGTATTTGCTTTTATTATGAAAACCGACCCGTTTTGTATCTTGAACCTTTCAATAATATAAAAATGATGAATTTTATGTTACATATTTGTTTTATGGTTGTCGGATCTCAAAAACATCTTTTACGACCCTTAAAATGCCCCTAAAATGCTCAAAACGAACTTCAGGGACTAAAACTGCCAAAACTAAAAATTAGATTTTCCCTCCGCGACCTAGCACCGCGCTAAGGTCAAGGGAAGAGACCTTAGCGCCGCGCTAAGGAGCCCTGCAGCAGGCAGATTCGTTTTTTTTGTTGATATTCACTTGTTGACCCTTTAAACCAATGAGAAAGCTTGGAAATCTATAAAACAACTCAATGGATAACTCTAACACCTTATCCATCATAACACAAAGCCACACCAATCATTCTAACCTACTCATACACTCCAAACACTCTCAACAAAGTTCTAAGCTTCAACCTTCAAGTTCTTTCTTGTTTGACTTCTAAGAGTCAAACAAGAACCATTCTTTGTTTCTAACTAACTCCATATAATTAAAGATTGTTATTACAACACATATATAATATATACCCCTTGTTTCCTTCGGCTTTCACTCCTCCGGTCATGGTTGGTTGAGGTGAAATGCTTATAAGGCAAGACTACATGGAGGATTATTGCAATCCTTGTTAAATGCTTTAATTTTGTTTAAGCTTTTTAATATTGTTTAATTCTTAATTATTTTAGTTTCCAAATCATTTTAATAGTTCAGTGGTTTTGGGGTATGTGGTTACCATCTTCGGTTTCATTCTGAGTCAAGAACCGAACCATAACCGAACTTTTGTTTAAATACTTTATTTTTAACATGTTGTATGTAAGACTTGAGTATTATCATTTGTATGTTTATTCTAATGAGTTTCATGGTATTGGGTATGTGGCAACCATTCTAGGTCTTATTCCGAGTCAAGGACCGAACCAAGACCGAACTCTCGTTTAAATGCTTTATATATTTAAAATGATTTAATAATGTGTTGCATGTAAGATTTGTGTATTATAATTTCTAAAGTTACTTGATGATTTCCATGGTATTGGGTATGTGGCAACCATCCTCGGTTTCATTCCGAGTCAAGGACCGAACCGAAACCGAACTCTCGTTTAACTCGTTATTTAATTGTTTTAAAACAAGTTGTATGAAAGATTTAAGTGTTTAAGATCTTTTATTTACAATTTTGTATTTCTTACTTTAATATGGATTTGTTGGACCCAAACTCGGTCATATATCAAGTCTTGGACCAACTAAACCAAACAAACCGAACCAAACCGGGTTCACTCGCTTGAAACACACTAGTTGTGTTTCGGGCCACCGAACCTCATATTTTCTTTGAGATCTTTTACAAACTAATTATAAATGTTTTCTTAAAGTACTTGGTATGTCAGATCCAACTTGATCTTATAACAAACCTGGACCGATAAAACTGAACACTTGCTTAACGATGATGTTTAGAGTTTCTCCTTTAATAAAACTTCTAACATTAGTTAAGTCTTTGTTTTAAAAATTTATCTCATGATATTTATCACTTTGGAATGTCAGGTTCGGACTTGACTTTTTATCAAGACCCGAACCGACTAACCGAACACTTGTTAAAATCCTATTTTGGTATATCTAATAAGGGGTCGTGCACTATTGCATTAAACCAATCCTCACATATTTACTTAGAAAAGGTTAAGTAAAACTAATGAGTAGAATACTGAGACCCGATTTTGAGCAAACATACTTTTCAAAAACCGTTGCTTCAAGTTCTTAAATATTTACGTTTTATACCTCAAACTTTGATTAATTATTTAACCTGTCATTTTATTTTACTTTAAAGTCTTTCAAGAC
Source organism: Bidens hawaiensis (assembly GCF_021521415.1). Classification (NCBI taxonomy): domain Eukaryota; kingdom Viridiplantae; phylum Streptophyta; class Magnoliopsida; order Asterales; family Asteraceae; genus Bidens; species Bidens hawaiensis. The sequence continues at coordinate 99,987 of NW_027498146.1, forward strand.
AATCTTCTAAACCGAAACCCCTTTAAACCTAGACCTCACTCGTTGAACTTATTATCCCGGTTTATCACAAACAACCCTTCAAGTTATTTATTTCATGTGAGTACTTTTTCATCCCCCGTTTTACATCTTACGTTTTGGGGGTGACATTGCATACTTATTTAAATTCAAATGATTTGTATTTGTGTCTCAAATAACAAACTCTTTAGTATATGTTACTAAAATAAATGCTCTATTTGGTGTTATATGCTTTACATGATTACATGCTATATGTTTATTGCTTAGGCGGGTTGGCCTCTATGAAACTATTAAGTATGATCTTACGCTCCCCTAACTACTTTAGCTTAATTGATAGTAGCATAGGGAAACTATCATCCGAGTATATTTGGTTGTTACCATATAGAAAGGTGTCTCAAACTATTTACTATTTGCATATCTAAATTGTTGCTATTATTTTTGTTCCATATACGAGTTGTGGAATTTCATCTATTATATAATTATTGTTCAAAACTATGAAAACTGCTCACCAACATTCGTGTTGACAAAGTTTATTTTATGCAATGTTATAGGTTTGTTACTTGGTTGATTTGGAGACTTGAAGAACAATTATCTTGTGACCGTTTAGGTTATTAGACATAAATGAACAATTTATTTGGTTGACTATTTATTCGGTTATTTGTATGAACAATGCTGTGTTATTTATGATATTATGAATTTAAATGAGTTGTTTAAATATTGCCACTTAATAGTGTCATAGTGTTCTTGAGCAATTCGTTGCACTCCGACATGTTCCGCCGCCTTTGGTAGGGGTGTGACACATATAATCTACTTATCGTGGAAGGTGGCCGACTGCCAAGAGCGTGGTATGCTATCCATCTTAAAAAATACTTAGCTTAGTCAGGATCAAGGATCCATAAAGAATCACATATCCTAAAGTTGGTAAAATATTATCTTATCATCTATTTATTTTAGATATATATTACTAACTAAAGTAAACTATATTCTTAACATTTATCCAAAGTATAGTTCGGAGCAATGGGACCAGTAACACTTAGTGGCTGACAATCCCGGTACACACAAGGTTTTTGATCTTAAATCCTCTTGAACTTATTTTGTTGTTATGTACAAGCCATGGATTCCGCCAAAAGCTACTATGACAAGATGATCAAGGATTATGAAGAGACCCTGTCAGGAATGAGATCTATGGCCGCTACTAAAGACAAGACTATTGTCAAGCTGACTAAGGAGAAGAAGCAGGCTGAGGAACACACATCCGCAGTTGAGGCTCAGCTGCAAGAGGAGGTGACCCGTGCTACCAACGAATCAAAATCTGGTCCGCCAAGTCTGTTCTTCAAGCTAGGATCAAGATCATGACTGTGGCCAATGATCCTTCTTTTGACAAGTCAGAATGGCATTTGGCAAAATGGAAACATGCTCTGGCAGCGTTGGGCGGTGGTGAAGATGAAGCTGGTGAAAGCACGGATGCTGCTACTGGTGATCAAGAGGCTGAGATGGCTGAAGTAGGGAAGCATGCAGCGACTGAGGAGGAGGCTGCTAAAGTGGGAAATGAAGGATAAAGAAGACCAGGCCCGTGCCCACTTTTTTTTATTTGTTTGTGTTTTGACGGATATTTGATGGTTTGTACTTTAAGACAATAGTTAACTAAGATAAAGGATCTGTGATCCTTAAGACAATTGTGAGGGATAGCAAAGGTGGAGGGATCCTCATTTTTTTGGGGATGAAGCCTTTGATGCCCCTTTCCTTTATCTTTCCTGCACTTCTAAAACTGTTAGTAACACCTGCTTAACCCGGGTGGATAGTCCATCTTTCGTATGGTGAAATCCGGGTTAAGATTTTTGGTAAGCCCAGGTGACTTTTTAATAATAATAACTTAAATCTTATGACTATTTGCTTATTGTTTTATTGTTACAAAATCATAGTTGTTATAGTTTAGATTTATAAAGAGTTTCAAGAAATGTTTTAAGAAAAGTTTCAAGGGTAAATTATCCTTGTAAAAAAATTTTAAGGATCCTGGTGTTGGGTTTTATACAAGTTTATCAAAGTCAAGTTAACCATATTTAACTAGAAAACGCAACGGAAGCTTATATCTTAATACTTGTTAAAGAACATACCATTATGTTAAAACTAAAACCCAATGAACAAGGATCAATATTACAAGAACAATATGCTCACAAAATGTAAATGTACCTCCTTATACCTTATAGGAAGATGTAGGTTGTTGAAGGGGATGATGAATGAAAGGCAAGCCTCCAAAGAAGAAAACCTCAAGAGAGTGATACCCCAAGCCTTTTGCAACAACACCAAGTTATTTGCTAGGATTCTTGAACACCAAAACAAGCTCACCAAGCTCTCCCAAAATGCCAAGGTTGGCCGTGAGTTTTAGGAGAGGGAAGGAGAGAGTTTTTGATTCAAAACTTGAATTCAAAATGGAGAGAGGAGTGATGCTTTGCATGTGTTGTGATTGGAGATGTATAAAGGAGATGTCAACACAAAAGGACAAAATAATAAATGGACAAACCATCCACCCACATGGGGTGGCCGGTTTTGTTATTTTTTTTTTTTTTTTTTTTTTTTTTTTTTGTTTTAACATTTAAATATCTCCATCTCTTATTTTATAAAACTCATTTTTATAAAATGCACATACATTTATGTAATTATTTAACCAATTAAATAATTAATTTATATAAACAAATTATCCAGATAATTTATTTAAATCCTCAAGTGTGTTTGTTTAGAAAACCAATTTTCTAAACACGTAGTGTTCGGTATTCATTTAAATGATCAAATCATTAAAAGAATACATTTGGTGTCGTCTAGCTTGTTATTGGGTATGACCCGACTTGGATCAAACACAGTTAGCCACATTAGTATAATTATGTGTCTCGGGCATACGTAATTCCAACAATCTCCCACTTGCACGAGATACATAGAAAATTAATGCAAGTGGTGAATACCGCCTAACAACAGTTCACCACCCCTAATGTGTTTGACGAAGTGCCATTCAATAACATCATCCCTTCAAGTCCCTTACTTGATATGATTTAGGTGAATCTATCATTATATCCCTTTGTTACTAGATGTCATGTTGAATCTAAGAGACATAGGTGATCATTCTCTTTACAATTCAACTTTATCAGGCCTTAGACATCTAAACTCTCAACACATAAGAGGAACAAATTCCGTCTTGACTGTATACGCCTCTCACTATCACTTTATACTCCACCTGAGCTCATCCTTATGTACCATCTTTTACGAATAGCGAAGGGGAGAGTCAAAGTGTAATACTCGGTGAAAATCAAGACCCAATATACATCTCAGGTCTAAGGATAATATGAAATTCTCCTTTACTCAAAATTACTAATGATCAAGTCAATCGACTCCATGTAGTAATATTGAGAGCGGGTCAGTCCAATATTTGTATCCCACAAATATCTATGAACCTTGGCAGCAAACCTATGCTCCATATTCATTCCTTATGAATATCCACCAATCCTAGTTCATAATAGTCTTGCTTCATATTTGTTCCCACAAATGTGATCGACTACGGACTTTTAGAATAAGATAACTTATTCATGGATTAAACATGCAAAATTAGAATTTAACTCAAGATTCCATAATCATATAAAAGTTAAATTACAAAAGTCTTTTAAACGTAAATACAAAATAGATCAAATCCAATTACTAGAATATCGAAGTCCTAAGCCACTCGCATGACGCTCATGTTTCGGTCTTTCTAGGAGCTTCGTGAATGGATCCGCAAGATTTTGATCAGTTCCAACTTTGCGAATACATATCTTTCCCTTTTCAACTTCATCCCTTATGTAGTTGAATCTCCGCTCTATGTGCCTTGTCTTTTGGTGTGAACGAGGTTCCTTGATTTGTGCAATCGCACCCTCGTTGTCACAAAAGATTTCTAGGGGGTCTTGAATGGAAGAGACCACCCCTAGATCAGTAATGAATTTCTTCAACCATGCAGCTTCCTGAGCTGCTAATGAAGCGGCGATGTATTCTGATTCTGTAGTGGACAATGCTACCACTTCCTGTTTTGAGCTCTTCCAAGAGACAGCTCCTCCATTAAGAGTGAACACATACCCAGACTGTGATCGAGAATCATCTCGATCAGTTTGGAAGCTCGCATCCGTGTAACCTTTTATAGCGAGTTCCTCCTCACCAGATCCATATATCAGAAACATATCCTTAGTCCTCCTAAGGTATTTCAATATGTTCTTAACAGCCATCCAATGACTGTCTCCTGGATTCTGTTGGTATCTGCTTGTCATGCTCAAAGCGCATGACACATCCGGTCTAGTACATATCATCGCATACATGATGGATCCTATAGCAGAAGCATATGGGATTTGTTTCATCATGTCTTGCTCACCCTTTGAGCTTGGACATTGAGCTGAACTCAATATGGTCCCTCTTTGAATAGGTACAAAACCTTTCTTGGAGTTTTCCATCTTGAACCTTTTCAAGATTTTATCAATGTATGTACTTTGGTTCAAACCTATCAAGCGCCTTGACCTATCCCTATAGATCTTTATTCCCAAAATATAGGCAGCTTCACCAAGATCCTTGATGGAAAATCTACTTCCAAGCCAAGCCTTAACGCTTTCCATGGTTGGAATGTCATTTCCAAATAGTAGAATGTCATCGACATACAATACTAAGAAGGTAATTATACTCCCACTAGCCTTTTTATACACACAAGCCTCATCAGCGTTCTTGATGAACCCAAAATTTTTGATTTCTTCATCAAAACGATGATTCCAAGTTCTAGATGCTTGTTTCAATCCATAGATTGATTTCTTTAACTTGCATACCTTTTTAGGATGTTTCGGATCGACAAAACCCTCAGGCTGAACCATATAGACATCTTCCTCAAGATATCCATTTAGGAAAGCGGTCTTGACATCCATTTGCCAAATTTCATAATCATAATGTGCGGCTATGGCAAATAATATCCTAATAGACTTTAGCATTGCCACAGGCGAAAAAGTTTCATCATAATCAACCCCTTGAGTTTGAGTGAAACCTTTAGCTACAAGTCTTGCTTTATAAGTATCCAAGTTTCCATGCATATCAGTTTTCCTTTTGAAAACCCACTTACTTCCAACAGCTTTGGAGTTGAGTGGTGGTTCAACCAATTCCCAAACTTGGTTGTCATACATGGATTGCATCTCAACGTTCATGGCTTCAAGCCATTTGTCACAATCATTCTTGGACATTGCATCACGGTATGTGGTCGGTTCATCCGAATCTACCACGTAGCAACCTTCTACAAAAAATCCATATTTTTCAGGTGGATTGCTAATTCTACCAGATCTGCGAACGTTTTGTGTGTTTTGATCAACCACTTGATCACTTTCAACAACCTCTTGTTGAGTGCTAGTATCAACCAATTGTGTATCATCTTGTGATTCTTGATCCTCATCAAATTTCACTGTTCTACTATTAGTTCCTTCCTCAAGGAACTTAGTTTCCAAGAACTTACCCTTTCGAGCAATAATAACATTTTGCTCACTAGGATCGTAAAAGTAATATCCTAAATCATCTTTAGGATAACCTATAAAGATACACTTAGTGGATCGGACTTCTAATTTGTTTGGGGTGTATTGCTTTACATAAGCTTCACAACCCCAAACTTTTAAGAATGATAGCGATGGAGCCTTTCCATGCCATACTTCAAAAGGTGTCTTCTCCACTTTCTTGGTTGGAGCCATATTCAATATGCGAACAGCGGAAAGTAAAGCATAGCCCCAAAATGATAGAGGTAAAGTGCTTCTAGCCATCATCGATCGAACCATATCTAATAGGGTACGATTTCTCCTTTCAGACACACCATTATGTTGTGGTGTTCCAGGTGGAGTAAGTTGTGAAATAATTCCACAACTCTTAAGATGATCTTGAAAAACACTACTTAGGTATTCACCTCCTCTATCACTACGAAGTACTTTGATTGTGGTTTTGAGTTGTCTTTCTACTTCAGCTTTGAAGTCTTTGAACATTTCAAAAGCTTCATCTTTGTGTTTCATTAAGTACACATAACCATATCGACTATAATCGTCAATAAAGGTAATGAAGTATCTTTCACCATTCCTAGTCATTGGTCTAAAAGGACCACATACATCCGAATGTATGATACCCAATAATTCTTTTGACCTTTCAAAAGTTTTATTAAAGGGTTGCTTTGTCATTTTGCCTTGTAAACAAGATTCACATACATCAAATGAATCAAACTCATTGGTTTCTAGAATACCACTCTTGCGAAGAGTTTGCATGCGATTCTTGCTTATATGTCCAAGGCGACAATGCCAAAGATAGGGATCACCCAAGTCCTTCTTGAGTTTCTTGGTGTTGACATTATACATTGAACTACTATGTGACATACCACTTTGATCTATTTCATATATACCATTCATGGGTATAGCTTTAAAATAAAATATGCCATTCATCAAAACATGAATATCATAATCAATAAACTTAAGATCAAAGCCACATTGTTTTAAAAGGGACACGGAAATAATGTTTCTCCTTAACTTAGGAGCATACAAAACATTTTTCAAAATTACTTCCAAACCACTTGGAAGCTTTAACATGTAGTCTCCTTGAGCTTGGACTTCAACTCTTGCTCCATTGCCCATAAAGAGACTAATGTCCCCTTTGTTGAGTTGCTTACTTCTTTTGAACCCCTGCAACAAATTGCAAATGTGAGTTCCACATCCGGTATCAAGTACCCATGTATTTGAAGAAATAACATTTAGTTCAACATATATAGTAAAGATAATACCTGAGGTTTGCTCCGCATCCCTCTTATCTTTTAACGCTTTGAGATAGGTCGGACAATTTCTTTTCCAATGACCTATCTCTCCACACTCAAAGCATGGATCTTGCGTCGCAACCTTTTGCTTCTTTTCCTTCGGTTTGTAGGGCGTGATGGCTTTCCTCTTTCCCTTTCCTTGGACGTGGCCCTTGCCCTTAGCAACACTTGCTTTGGGGTTGGAGTTATGTCCCCTTTTGCCTTCATTGATTGTTAGAACGGGTAAAACCCTTTTACCCATTCCCGCTTCGGCCGTTCTTAGCATTGCGTGAAGCTCACCAATGCTTTTGTCCCACCCGTTCATGTTATAGTTCATGACAAAGGTTTCAAACCTTTTGGTCAAAGAGTTGAGGATCAAATCCGTAGCCAACTCATTAGAGACGGGACAATTCAACCTACGAAGCTTTTCAATGTAGCTTTTCATCTTTAGGACATAAGATGAGACGCTTTGGGTTTCCTCCATACGACATGCATGAAACGCTCGAACCGTTTCGAAACGTTCCGCTCTAGCTTGTTGAAGGAACATTTCCTTCAATTGAGTTATCATGTCGTATGCCCCATGATGCTCGAAATCCTTTTGGATTTCGGGAATCATAGTTCCCAACATGAGGCAAGAGGCTTGCACCGAATCTTTGGTGTACTTAACCCAATCGTAATAAGCCTCCTCATCTTCCACGTTAGGCTCGTCGGGAATGGGATCGTCTAAGACATATGATATCTCTTCTTGCTTGAGAACTATTCTCAAGTTGCGATACCAATCCATAAAGTTATTATGGTTTAGACGATCCTTTTCAAGGATGGTTCTTAAGGATAGGTTACGGGTGTTATGGGTAGAGGTGTTTGCATTGTTAGCGGCCATCTACAAAATTTAACAAAGTTTTATTTTAGTATTATAAACAATTTAATTATTAATACCCTTTTATTCCAAATTTTAAAATAATAATTAAATTCTAGAATCCAACGATAAATCAAATTTTGGTTAGGTGACCTTTATCCCGTTATTTGATTTAACAAGGTAGTCAACCTTGACAATTGCAACCCTTTGCAACTTCTAGAGGTATGGGACCATTCGAAATCCTTATTTCGTGTTGGCATGTTTATCCCATCAACACCATTGGACCCCATGCTTAGGTGACCTTTATCACATGGTTTCCAATTCAAGTCGTCCTACTTGTATAAACATGTAAGATTAACATACAAGTGGTTAGGTGACCTTTATCCCACAATTATGTTAATATTACCTTAAGTATATTAGTTTGCTCTAAAATGGTTAGGTGACCTTTATCCCATTTAAAGTTTCCTAATACGTTAAGTGTCTTACAAAAGGATGGTGTTAGACTTGTTTCCTTGGTAATTATGAAAAAGGGATTTTTAAGTTTTCCAATATTCTAGTTTGAAAAACATTATGCCATATCCTAACATGCATTTAGTAATATGGCGATTTTGAAAACCAATTTTCAAGGTTCAAGTTATAATAAAACCAATTTTATTATATGTGAGTAATCGCTTAGTTTTAATAAACCCATTTTATTAACTAATTGACGCGATATTACCAAATATATATTAGAACCCGTTTTATGCTAGTTGTCGTTCCTATGTGACGGTTTGGATATCCTAATATCTATCAACCACACATTACATAAAGTAAAACAAACAACCAAGCATACATGCAAAATATAGTCATAACCGAGAACCGCTAAGTTTGACCATACTTGTTAGCCGAAACAAGTATAGGTCATAAGTCTCACCTAAGGGACAAAACATGACACAAGGATGGAATGTTGACTCCCACTTGACCTTGCATCCAAATGCTTCAAGTATCCTTTCCAAGTTGTTTGTGTTCTTGTTGGGCTTGTAAATGGGCTCCAAACTTCCAAAAGTCTTCTTGGGCCCAAGAGTGAAATTTATGGGCTTAATGGGCTTGAATCCCATGATGGGCCGGTGAGGCCCAACAAGCCCAAAATTTGGTCCAAGGCCCAAATCCACCAATTCTTGCATCTTCAATTTTTACAAAATGTATCCTAATACATATTTTTCTAAAACAAAGAAAATGCAACTAATCTATTTATTACATACCAACTTATGAATAAATAAATTACACAAGCCTAAAATATGAATTATTACAACCATATTGAATAATAAATATAACCAACATACACATAACAACAATCAACACATCCAAGGTCTCGGTTTCGGTTATGACACATCCAAACATACCAAATGTTCTAAGCATGCAACCTAAGCAACCAATGCCTAAATACATCAAAAAAAAAAGGCAGCCCCCCCCCCCCAAAGGAGGCTACGGCTCAACCCCCCCCCCCCCCCAAAATTTTGCAATTTTGATATTTTCAACATCCAAATGTTAGTAATGGTTTCCTAAGATCTTTGCATGCATGTCAAGATCTTACAAAACCATGAGGGGTAAAATCCACCAAAATTTCGGACCCTTTTTCACCCATGAAAAACCCGAAATCTATGAACATGCAAGGAGCATAAGTCCTTGTAACCGGCTCTTGATGCCATTGTTGGGTTTTATACAAGTTTATCAAAGTCAAGTTAACCATATTTAACTAGAAAACGCAACGGAAGCTTATATCTTAATACTTGTTAAAGAACATACCATTATGTTAAAACTAAAACCCAATGAACAAGGATCAATATTACAAGAACAATATGCTCACAAAATGTAAATGTACCTCCTTATACCTTATAGGAAGATGTAGGTTGTTGAAGGGGATGATGAATGAAAGGCAAGCCTCCAAAGAAGAAAACCTCAAGAGAGTGATACCCCAAGCCTTTTGCAACAACACCAAGTTATTTGCTAGGATTCTTGAACACCAAAACAAGCTCACCAAGCTCTCCCAAAATGCCAAGGTTGGCCGTGAGTTTTAGGAGAGGGAAGGAGAGAGTTTTTGATTCAAAACTTGAATTCAAAATGGAGAGAGGAGTGATGCTTTGCATGTGTTGTGATTGGAGATGTATAAAGGAGATGTCAACACAAAAGGACAAAATAATAAATGGACAAACCATCCACCCACATGGGGTGGCCGGTTTTGTTATTTTTTTTTTTTTTTTTTTTTTTTTTTTTTTTTTTTGTTTTAACATTTAAATATCTCCATCTCTTATTTTATAAAACTCATTTTTATAAAATGCACATACATTTATGTAATTATTTAACCAATTAAATAATTAATTTATATAAACAAATTATCCAGATAATTTATTTAAATCCTCAAGTGTGTTTGTTTAGAAAACCAATTTTCTAAACACGTAGTGTTCGGTATTCATTTAAATGATCAAATCATTAAAAGAATACATTTGGTGTCGTCTAGCTTGTTATTGGGTATGACCCGACTTGGATCAAACACAGTTAGCCACATTAGTATAATTATGTGTCTCGGGCATACGTAATTCCAACATAAAGAAGATACTTCACCAAATGAAGACCCAACTCCACTGGAATTCAATATTAAATTCTGTGACATGACTGAAATGAAGAAACACGTGCCAAAAGAATTCCATTAATCTAGTTGTTTTTATTTGTGTGCCTTTTGTGTGCTTATTGTGTTCATAAGAATAAAGCTAAATCACTCTTAAAGTGATTTTAGCAAGTAGGTTATGTATTAAAATATCTAGTGTTGTGTGATGTAAGCCGTGATGTAATTTACTAGTATGATGTAAGCAATGATGTCATGGACACCCTTCCTTGGCCTATAAAAGGAGGGTCCCCCTAGTGTATTTCTCATCCTTGGAATGAAATAAAATCTTCTTCTTATATATTTCTCTCTAACCTCTCTCTAGTTTCTCTCTCTAAAAACTCCTTTGAGTCTTTTTCTAATTTCCGGTGGGTTGTTTTTTAGTCTAGAAAGCCTAGCACTTGAGCTTCAGAAGATTTTCCAAGCCGAGTTCCGCCTTGTGTCTTGAGGTTCTTACTGGTCTTCCTGAAGATCAACCATACACTCCCCCTTTCATTGTATCAGAGCCATAACCAGGCTCCTGTTCCGCCTATACCGAATCTTTCAAGTATGCTATATGACTGCAGACGTTGATCGGATCTCTCACATCAGAACAACTGATCTTGTTGAGGACTAGAACAGTCTTGTACGACGTGTAAACACTTCCATGTGTCTTTAGACAATTTGTTCGTGAGTGGTAAGACGACGTTAAAGAAGAGAAGATTCGTTGTAAGTCTCCAGTTTAGTACGAATTGTGAAAACCCAGAGGGTGTTAGGTCACGTTTAAACTCAGATATGAACCACGAGTCGAGTATGTCCCGTTCCATATAAAGTCTTTCCCGTTCCATGTCCGGTCGTTGGTCTTCAGCGTCTAGTATCGATCAGCCATATGAGTTCTCTTATTTGTCTAATGATTCTAAAATCCCTATTACTAGTATGCCTTTAGTAAACCCCAAAATTCTCTTTCTAAAATAGTCAAAAACATAATTAGTCCAAACCCTAACTCAGGTGTCAAGGAGTATGTTCAAACCTCCAAGTTTGATTTATACCAGCTTCCAGCCACAACCTCCGAACACCTAGTAACCCTATCCCTTCCCCCAGATCTTCCAAGGATCTGCCAAGCACAAGGCTTTACCCATATCCACTTCGGTGCAGTAAGGTTAGCCCTGACTTTCCACGGTAGAAAAGGTCTACCAGCGTTCTCTCGGATCACCCTACTCGATTCCAGGTTTGTAGAATACCAACACGCATGTATTGGTACCATTCAAACCACGTTGAAAGTCAGCACATTGTTTGTCACCTTCTACCCGAACTTCAACATGCCTCTCAACAATCCATCATTATTTACCACCTTAAAAGCCCAGATTCAGATAGAAGGTGCCCAACAGGTTAACACCTTTCAAGCAACCTTCCATTATTAGATGGCGTACAGAGTCCAAAACCACTGTTTGGACATCATGGTTCCCGGGCAAGACAACTTAGGTGACGCGTTGCTCATCGACATCGACTCCAACGTCGTGCCCACAGTAACATTTGTTCCTAAGAAGCTATCTAGAGAAGAGCTCTTCAAGCTTCTTCCGGAAAAATGGATAACTAACTACGAACAGATCCATCAGGCTCCCGTCCAGAGAATGACAGCACTAGACTTCGTCCGACACCAGATGGTCTTGTCGAACTCAAGTTCAAGAAAGAAGATAAATGAAACGTCTTCTCTATGATGTACATGATGCAGCCTGTGACAACTCCAGCCCCAACTGAATATTTCCCGTATGACGTGTGCAACTGCCAGTCATGCTTAGACAAAGCAGACAGGGTTGAATACGATGAAGATGTGCCTAAGAAGAAGAAAGGATCCCAAAGGTCTCTCAAAGCTATCCTAGCTCACTAGAACAGGTTCAGCCAGACCCAAGAAATCTTGGTAGGCAGAGTGCAATCTCTAGAGAGTATCATCTATGAGATGCGGACCAAGATGCTTGGTCTTCATAATGAATTACTCCAGATAGTTAATTCAAGACCTGGCCCCAGACACAAAACAGCCTAGTCCAGAAAGAAGCCGAGATGAAGTTCCTCAAAGCCCAGCTTGTAGACCTTGAAAGGAACCACAAGAAACAAAGAACTTCAACCATGGCCGATGATCCATGGTGGCTACCAAGTGCCCCGTTAATCAGAACTGCCTTTGAGGCAAAACCACTACCGGTACACACGTGGTCAGAATCATCACCATCGATGAACCAATGGGCAAACGAACAGGCTCAAATCAGAGCTAAAGTCATCCTCAAACAGCAATGCATCAACGAGTAGCACAGACCATAAACCGTTCAAAAGCGGTTCTAAGAAAGACAAGCATGTCAAAGATGACATCATGATGATGAATTATCTAGAATCATCACAACCCGGAAATGAAAATTCCTTGATGGTTGTCGATCAGCCATTACCAGCTAGTAGTCCATTACTGACAAGTAGCCCAGTCATTATCTCCTACTGTGATGAAGAAGTAGATGCTAATCCTGAGGTTCCAAAGCTTGAAACAAGCTTAGAACCATGCTACATGACGAAACCATACCCCCATCAGAAGACCGGAAAAACAAAACATAAGTTCCTGAACCAATTGCCAAGATCCATCTCCTTACCAATACAAATGACAGGCCAATTCATGTTATTGCTTTCTATGACACTAGATCTGCAGCTTCGGTCTAAAACCCAAGTATCCTCCCTGACGAGTACTGGGAACCTCACCATCAAGGGTTTATAGCAGCAAATGGTGAATCTTGTGTGATCACCAAGAAAAGTGTTATAATACACCTACGAATCTTCCCCATGTGTACGATCAAACACAGGTTCCTAGGTTCAGATTGCCATTGAAAATATCTCTTATTAGTATTTGATGTCTTCCACCAATTAATAGACTTAAGGTACGGAAAAGAGGGACTCAGATACAAGAAGTTTATAAAACCCTGGAGCACAATCCCAAGAATGTTTATGGTTTCCTATTTTGCTCCTATTGAAGCAATAAAAAAGAAAATCATTCAAACTTCTTGTGCAAATAGCCACACGAAATTTCTCAAAAAGCACAGCTCCCCGTTATGGCTAAATGAATCGTTCTTCATCACCCTTCTATTCAAGAAAAACGAAGACATAAACCTTACAAGAGCAAGTCATTCAGGTAAAGAACTGGTAAACCAACATCTAATTGAACCAACAACATCTCCATGGGTGTATGAAGCATTCTATGTCAACAAAAGAAGTGAACAAGTCAGGGGAAAATTAAGACTGGTTATCAACTACCAGCCTCTAAAGCTTTTCCTGGCAGATGACAAGTTCCCACTCCCTCAAAAGAAGACGTTATTCCAGTCATTGGTAAATGCAAGAATCCTGTCAAAGTTTGATCTCAAAGCTGGCTTCTGGAAACTAGGAATTAACCCAGAAGATAGACCAAAAACCGCATTTTGTATTCCAAATCACCATTACCAATGGAAAGTAACGTCATTTGGGCTAAAGAATGCATCGTCCGTCTTCCAAAAGGCAATGATATGCATTTTTGAGCCAATATTCAATAATGCACTGGTTTATATTGATGACATCCTACTATTCTTAGAATATGAAGAAGCTCATGCAGAGTTGCTACAAAAGTTCCACTCCGTTGTTCAGATCTACGGGATTATGCTATCTGAGAAGAAAATGGAGGTCGGAGTAAATTCCATCGAATTTCTTGGCATGAGAGTTACTGAAGGCAAACACAACCACACATTGCAAAAGAGCTCCACCAATTTCCAGACAAACTGACGTCACAAAAGGAAACCAAACAGTTCCTTGGGCTAGTCAATTATATGGCAGATTTCCTGCCAAAGTTGTATGTTCATACAGCCCACCTGTTCCCCATGCTGAAAAAGAGTCATCCCACTTGGATCGAAGCCAGACACAAGCGGTCAGACGAATAAAGGAGCTTACTGACAAGATGCCTCCTTTAAAGATTCATGCACAAATAGACAAACGCATCTTGTAGACAGACACTAGTGATGCATACTGGGTGGCAGTCCTACTTGTTGAAGACGACAGGGGTGTCTGAACAATATGTGGCTACAAAAGTGGCACGTTCAAATAATCTGAAAAGCATTACCATTCCACATATAAAGAAATATTAGCGGTTAAGAAAGGAATCGAAAAATTTCAGTTCCACTTAATTGGCCATAATTTCCTTATTGAAATGGACATGTCAGCTTTTTCAAAGATGCTACAGTTCAAACAAAAGATTCTCCCAGAAGAACAATTACTTAGATTGGAAAATTTGTTTACCCAATGGACATTTATAGTAAAACGCATTAAAGGAAAAGATAATATTCTTGCAGACTTCTTATCAAGACCAAAAGAGTACAAGCCAAGGGCCTATAAATACAGAGAGTCTCAAGAGATCCAGCACTAGCACACCAGACATCCCCATTTTCTACAAACTTTATTCATGATGAGTAGTCCAGGACCATCGAGCTCCATAAATCCACTTGCGGAAGAACTCAGAAACAAGAACGTTCCTGAAGTAATTATAGAAGTAATTGCAGAACATACCTTCAAGGAACGATCCCTATTGAGCTACAAGACGTTACTCATGATCATTTTGAAAAAGCATGATCCGTTCATGAAAGGAATTATGTTCCATCCTGATTATCCATTCATGAACATATTCATTATCAGAGACCTTTATAGCCTACCTAAAGAAGCTTTATGTTTTTTCTGGTATCTGTTTAAGTCTCACACAATTGCCACATCCTTCAATTCAGAAAAGCTTCTCCATTATTTAATCGATTGTTAGTGAGAAAAAAATACAAAATAATCTACAAATACGTTCACCCTGGTACAATGGTTCCTCACCCCACATCAATGTATTGAAGAAATTACATCCTCGAAGAAAAAATATTGTGTTGTGTATTTCAGAAGACCAGTATGTTATATTCCTCCAACAACAGGTTGAGATGGGCACTCACTGGTTTTACATGCCCCTTATTGTTTCACACACTCATGGTCTAACATAAAACCTTCCATCCCAAATTCCCAATATTGGGCTCCAAAAGAATATGCAGATACACGGATATGTCTCGCTCATGAAAACAATGTGTCACCTGAATCTATACCAGCAAACGTACTTAATGGAGAAAATCTTTGGGAAAATGACAATCTGTATTCCAAAATATGGAAGGAAGTTCATAACAAGTATACAGAGAACCACCTTGTTGACGACTACTTTGATCCTTATGAAGATGACCCGTCGCACCCAGACTCCCGTCGGAAGTAGAAGTACCCGAGAAGAAGAAGTTCCTTTAAATCAATTTCTAATTTTGTGTGTTTATTGTGTTCTTAAAAATGAAGCTTAATCACTCTTAAAGTGGTTTTAGAAAGTAGGTTATGTATTAAAATATCTAGTGATGTATGATGTAAGCAATGATGTAATTTTCTAGTGTGATGTAAGCAATGATGTGATGGACACCCTTCCTTGGCCTATAAAAGGAGGGTTCCCCCTAGTGTATTGATCATCCTTGGAAAGAAATAAAATCTTGTTCTTATATATTTCTCTCTAACCTCTCTCTAGTTTCTCTCTCTAAAAACTCCTTTGAGTCTTTTTCTATTTTCTGGTGGGTTGTTTGAGGGTCCTCTCGAGTCTAGAAAGCCTAGCACTTGAAGTTCATAAGATTTCCAAGCCGAGCTTCGCCTTGTCTCTAGAGGTTCTTACTGGTCTTCCTGAAGATCAGCCATACACTCCCCCCTTTTATCTGCTAAAATAATGAAAATGGTTAAGGATTGTAAGATAGAGTTAGAGGGATGTGAGTTCCATGTTACTTTATATGTGATGACCTAAGGAGGGTTCGATGTGGTTTTGGGAATGGATTGAGTTTGAAGCTCAAAGAAAGTTCAGGGCTTAATGTCATTTCGATTATTATAGCCGAAGGTTTGTTACGACGAGGGTGCGGTGCCTACCTGGCATATGTTGTCAACGCTACGGCCGGGACGAAAGAAATGAAAGATGTTCCTATCGTGTGCGACTTCCCAGAAGTATTCCCTGAGGATCTTCTAGGGTTGCCACCGGAGCGAGAGATAGAATTCCAAATAGATTTAATACCAGTAGCCTAGCCCATCGCGAAAGCACCTTACCGTCTAGCGGCGTCCGAGATGAAAAATGATGTCCAAAATACAAGAACTCCTCGAAAAAGGTTTTATAAGACCAAGTATTTCTCCGTGGGGTGCACCGGTGTTGTTTCTTAAGAAGAAGGATGGAAGTATGAAAATGTGCATTGACTATCGTGAGTTGAACAAGCTTAGGTGAATAATAGATATCTGTTGCCACGGATTGATGATTTGTTTGACCAACAACAAGGTTCGAGTTGGTTCTCCCGAATAGATCTAAGATCAGGCTATCATCAGCTAAAGGTGAAAGAGGCAAACATCCCTAAGACAGCGTTTCGGACGCGGTATGGACACTACGAGTTTCTCATGATGTCATTCGGTCTAACGAATCCTCCCGCAGCATTTATGGGCATGATGAATAGGGTGTGTCGGCCGACGTTGTAAAAGTCAATTATCATTCTCATTGATGATATATTGATTTATTCAAAGAGCGAGTCGGGTCATGCTGAGCATCAGAGGAAGTATTAGAGGTTCTGAAGGAAGAAAATTTGTATGTTGAATCTTCAAAATGCGCATTCTGGTTGTGAGAAGTGCAATTTCTAGGTCACGTATTAATCCTGAAGGGATTACCGTGGACCCAGCTAAGACTGAGTCGATAACGAACTGGAAGACTCTTCAGAACCTGACTGATATACGAAGCTTCTTAGGGTTAGCTGGCTACTAAAGGAGATTCATCGAAGACTTCTCTAAGATAGCCGAACCATTGACCGGTAGACCCGAAAGTCGGCAGTATTCAGTTGGGGTAAGTTCAAAGAAGAAGCTTTTGAGGAATTAAAGAAAAGACTCACGCAAGCTCCAATCCTTGCTTTACCCGACGGTGACAAGGATTTGGTTGTTTGTACTGATGCTTCGCATCGTGGGTTAGGTTGCGTGTTGATGCAACGAGGAAAGGTGATAGCTTATGCGTCCAGAAAATTGAAGGTTCACGAATGTATATATCCGATGCATGATTTAGAGCTAGCAGCTGTAGTGCATACTCTCAAGATATGGAGACATTATCTGTATGGTACTAAGTGTACTATTTACACAGACCATAAAAAGTTAAAGTACTTCTTTGAGCAGAAAGAGTTAAACATTAGACTGAAGAGATGGTTATAATTGATAAAGGACTATGACTGCGATATCAAGGACTAACCTAGAAAAGCTAATGTGGTCGATGATGCGCAAAGCCGCAAGAATAAAGAAGTAATTGCAACAGTGAAGTCGTATAAGTTGATTGTTAGCTCGGATCTCTTTTATAAAATCATCAAGGTACAATCTGAGGTGCTGGAAGATGATAGACTAATGAAGAAGGAAAGAATTGTTGGGCAGCAAGACGAACTGATGGAAAACATTCATGGTGTTAAGATTAGGTTTGACCGTATGTGGATTCCACGCCTTGTGAATCTCATAGGTCGAATCTTAGATGAAGCTCACAAGTAGAGATACTCGATTCATCAGGATCCACCACGATGAATCAGGATTTGAAAAGAGACTACCGATGGCAAGGAATGAAGAATGATGTGGTTGATTACGTCAGTAAGTGTTTAGCTTGTTTACAAGGTAATGCAGAGCATCAGAAGCCTGATGGGAAGATGAAGCCTTTGGAGATACCTGAATAAAAATGGGAACACATCACCATGGATTTCATAACTAAGCTACCTCGTACAGCTAAACATCATGATACCATCTGGGTGATAGTGGACCGTTTGACCAAGAGTGCTCACTGCCTATACGAGAGGCTATCTCGTCAGAAACATTAGCAAGTTTGTTCATAAAAGAGGTTGTGACTAAGAACGAAGTGCCACTATCAATTGTGTCTGATAGAGATACTCGATTTATTTTGAGATTTGGGAGAAGTTCCATGAAACTATGGGAATGAGATTGAACATCAGTACGGCGTATCATTCTCAAATAGATGGACATTCTGAAAGGACGATCCAAACCCTTGAGGATATGCTACGTGCTTGTGTCCTAGACTTTGGATGAAGTAGATATGATCATCTGCATCTGGCAGAGTTCTCTTATAACAACAGCTACCATTCAAGCATTGGTATGCCACCGTTTGAGATGTTGTATGCAAGACGTTGTAGAACTCCCGTATGTTGGGGAGAGATTGGTCAGAAAGCGCTCGGAAGTTTGGAAGTTGTTCAAGAAACCTCTTCCAAGTTTGATCAGATCAAGGCAAGAATGAAAGCTGCTCACGACTATCAGAAGTCGTATACTGATAAGCGGTGACGAGCAATTGAGTTTGACGTTGTCAATAGTGTTATACTTAAGGTCTCACCTTGGAAGCGAATCGTTCGTTTTAGGAAGAGAGGGAAGTTGAGCCCGATCTACATTGGACCGTTTATGATTATTATTCATAATAATGGAAGCATCGCAAAGAATTAGATGCTACTTGGGAAGTTGAAGAGGAGATGCGCAAGTTTTACCCGAATTTGTTTTAGTAATAGTTAGGTTTTTGGGACGATACCTCTTTAAGGAGGGAAGACTTGTAACATCCTAAAATTTATATTAATAAATAATAAGAATTATGTTTGTTAAGGTGTGTTAATATTTAATTAAGAGATTAAATAAAATAAAGAGTATGGACTTGGGTGGGAAACATGGAATAAGGGATGGGATGGGCCTTAGGTCCATGGGCTTTAGAGGGTATAAATACCCCCCTTAAACCTCACTAAAACCTTCATTTCTATCTTTCTTATTCTCTATACACTCTAAAACACAGACATTCACCTTCATATATACGGCCGCGAGTTAGAGAGGAAATTTGAGACCAAAACCGAGCTAGGTCTTGGTAAATCTTAACCATACAAGCAAGATAAGAGTTAGAGTTGTATGTTGGAACTAGTCGTGACCTAACAAATGATTAAAGGTATGATCTTTATCTTAAAGATTACGTTTTTATGAGCGGTTTGTCATGAAACTTAGCTCTAGAGTAGATCGGGGCTAAACGAACCATAAAAATGTAAACTTGATAGTTATTATGGACATAACGGACTAATGTATGTATACGGCTCATGAATAAACCCTATGTATAACCCAAGAGCGTTTCAAACCCATAAAGGTCCAAGAGTTATGGATAAACGGGTTAAGTCTTAGCCGAAAATGGAAACGGGAACGTTTATGGGTTGATACCGAACAGTAATAGGGTTTTAAGGGCCTGAAACGTAATGATAATGGTGATAAAAGGACCAAACTGTTTCAGCTCGTTCGATTATAATGAAGCAATCGATTACAATTCTTGAATTCGATTACAAATGGGTCACTCGAATACACTAAGCAAAGTATTATATTAAATTACGTTTATAGACCCGATTACATTAATGGAATCGAATACATTATTAAACTCAAATACAACGTTATACTCGATTACATTATAAAGACCCGATTGAAATGATGAACTCGCATACACTTAACCGGTTTGATTACACTTAGGACTCGAATACATGCTATATGATCGAATACATGCCATATGTTTGATTACAATATTGAACTCGATTACAATATAGAGGATCGAATACATTGGCATAGCTCGAATTCAATACACATATTCACTTACAATGTGACTCGAATACATGTATACATTTAATTACATTACCTACGATCGATTACATAGGCATGCATGCATACAACACATTCGAATAAACTTAAGAATCGGCATACATGCTAATGTTCGAACACATTTATATAACCCGATTACAATAAGGAGACTCGAATACAGTGCATATATTCACATATGTCATGTGTATTCGAATACACTATGGACCCGCATACATGGTGTATGTTAGAATACATTGAATGCTTCCAAGGCAATGTATCCATTCGAATACATGCACACCCTCATATACATGAAATACTTTCGAATATACTAAAACTATATACAAGATTGTATGCTAATGGACCAGTAATGAAAGAACGAATGAAATGAACATATTGTATTCAAATATAAAGTATTTGAATACATTAATGTTGAGGGTTAAAGTATATTATAAGTAAATTGTATTCTAATACAAGACCATACCTAATAAAGTCATTAGAATAGACCAGACTTGGCCATTTTGGCTGAAACTTGATAATGTGAATAGGACATATATTGATACATGTAATTAATGTACAGTTAGCCGAGTATAGTTTAAGAGAGGGATAACGATTAACGGAGAATGTAACAGAATCCAGGTGAGTTTCTAGCCCATTTCCTTGTTATGTTTTCGGGGATGTGTGCATACTCGATGTGATTAGTTAATACACTTACCTTAAGTGGTAAGTGTATGATATGTGATTATCTTATGTATGATGTATGAATGATATATGAATGCTTTAGAAAGATTGAAAGTATGTATAAATATAAAGAAAGGTATTGTATGGTTGCATGGAATAAAGGGACCAGACCCTAATAATATATGTGAGGATAGGGACCAGACCATAATAAGATCTGTGAGGATAGGCACCAGACCCTAATAATATCTGTGAGGGTGGGGACCAGACCCTTACAATATCTGTAAGGTTATAGGACGTAAGGCTCTTTAAGTTGTATGGATAGTTATGTATGTACTATGAAGGTAAAGAAAGTATGTAGAACGAATGTATAAAAGTATGTAAGAAAGTAATTTGAACAGGTTAAGTATGAATGGTGTACACACATTCGGGCATGTGTGCAAGTATGTGATCTAATTCTATGTTGCTTGATTAACTAGAACTCACTCAGCGTAGCTGACTTTTAGTATGCACGCAGGTGAGTAAAATGAGACAGTTCGTTTGATGTGGACACATGGCATGGAATTGAAGACACTGACATCTCAAGGAAATGTTATGATGTTTTAAAGACTATGAATGTTTGTTAAAGATAAGATTTGGACGGTATGTAATATATTATGGTCGAAGTTTTTATATTCCGCGAAAGTTTAATTTAACTCTGATATTTAGAACTGTGTTTATGAGTAAATGAAACGTCCAATGTAGAGCAACGGGGCTTTACACGTAAGAAGCAACCTAAGAATGCTAAAAAAGAATCTGGATAGAAAAAATCAAAAGACAATAAGGGAGAAATTCACTCTCGTGCAATAATACCCAAGCTACCTAATGAATAAGACAGGATGACGTTAGAAAAACAGTTACAACTAACTTCCTTTTTGAAGACTGGTGCGAATATTCTTTCGTGAGGAGCACGTGTTAGCCAATCAAAGGAGGACAGCTGGATAGTTTGTTACAACCAAGCATAGGGCTAGCTGTCATCTCTTATTAAAGGATGCCACATGTCCAGTCAGTTAGGAGGAATATCTTCTAGAAGAGGACAGTTGCACCAATAATATTTCCTTAACCACCGGCCATAAACACTGAACTCATCGTCATGAGGTATTCATTCACTCTTCACATATTACATCAATAACTTAAAGTACATTCTCTCTCTAAAGGATGGTACCGATTCTCACGTCTGAGGGTGGTTACGGGAAGACCCCCACTCTTATCCTTCCCGTGACGAGCTCATAGTGGTTCTGCTTTGCAGGTTATCATCATTGGAACTACTAGATATGTACTTGTGTTAACCCGTTTCCTATTGCGTAATCCATACCTGGTGGAATCATTGGTCTTACCTACTCGGGTTTAGATCTGTGCTTCTTCAGGTGGTACCTACTCGAGGCTCGAAGACTCGCCGGGTCGTCCCATGGACGTAAGCAGAGAGTTATGGGTTGTAAATGCTCTAAGTGGTATGCTACTAATGTTGAATTCCCAAATCGTCAACGGACCGTTGGTGTCGTATGCGTCTATCTGTTGAGCGGTTACTCAGCTCTACTATTCAAAATTTGTGCTCACCATTATTATTTACTACCTCAATGAAACTCGTAGTTTGTTACTATTTTTCTCTCCTTGAGTTTCATTTCCTTTTGAATGAGCTTTTATGAAAAAGATGATTTGAGGTATGTTGATAGTTTTAATAGTCTGTTAAATAATTAATACGTGTTCAAATCTTGTAAATCATGAAAACTGATGAGAATCGGGGTATCTTAAAATTAGGGGGGGGGGGGGGGGGTGTGGGCATAAAACACAAACTTGGCATTGCACTTCTTAGTTTAAACTACTTCAAACAGTTTATTCTTTGATCTAATTATGTTATAAAAATAATTAATGCAATAAAGAACACATTTCTTTTTCATTTGTTTCAAACTGATTTCGTTGGTTATATTACAACATATGCATTGAACTAATATTATAATGTATGTATATTATTTTTATTTAACCACTTTAACATTTTAGCTTACTTAAAGTTTTCATATAGATATATCAGAACTTTAGTGATCGCATTTTCTGCTAAACGCTCAAGTAGAGATATTTCGATTATAAACCCAAGAAATATATATATATATATATTATTTATATTCATACCTCCCACCTTCATATGTTTGTTATATTTTAAACCTTTAAACGTTTAGAGTTGACAACTTTTTAAACCTTTCATAAGTGTATATCTGTACCACCCCCCCCCCCCCCCTGATTATTTGTCTTAGATGTTGGTTTGAATCCATTTTTGAAGCTTTTCTTTTATAGATATGAACCAGTCTTGTCATATCTATAATTTTTCTGTTTTAATATTTTCTATTATTTTTATTTGAGTAAGTTAGGGATAAGTCTAATTTATGACAAATTTTAAAATCACAAAAATATTGTTAACAGTTCTTAGAAAAACTAAAAAAAATCAAAAACAGAAATGGATATGGTTCAAGAATTGTCTATTAATAAAATTCGTAGATTGATTAGACAATCAGTTTTTATCACAAGTGTTCAACATCATGTTTTGGCTAAATCCATGTAAGATATTGTTATTAATTTGTTGAAGGGGAATTTGGAACTCAAAGTAATCAAGAAGAATATGTTGAAACAACAGACTGATAGGTTTAAGTTTAAGCCAAGGGAGAGGCTAAGCTCAGTGTTGCAGAGGTTTTTATCAACTGTGAATGAAATCGGAACAATTGATTTGGTGATTTCAGATAATGATGTTAAGAATCTATTATCATTTTTATCAGTTGAATGGTAAACTTCTACCGTATTCATTAAAGGAATTCAAATTTTCAAGATATAAAGTTGGACGCAGTTATAATGTTGGATGCAATTATTGCATTTTCGCAACCTGCTGAAATCAAGATGATTGAAAATAACATGTTTAGAGAAGACAAGCCTAGCTTCCTAGTTGCTAATACTCTATTTGCACCAGTTGGAAGTTTGAGTGTAAGAGCAAATCAACAAATTCCAATTATAGAAGAACTAGCTGAATTTGTTGAATCTTCAAAGATCTATCCAGTTGCTCACTATGTGGGATCGACTGTCGCAAGCTCAAGCCAATCAAGGTTTAATGTTCAGATGATTGAAGATGTTGAACCAGTTTGAACTCCAAATGTTAATGCTCAATAAAGTTCTTCACAAACTCAAAGTCTTGATTACCAAGCTTTGATTTCATTGTTCACTGAATCCTACAATGTCTTTTTGGCCAAGAATTTGATCCATACAATCATTGTGCAAGATGATTTAGAACAAATTGTTGTTGATGATTTAAAGGATATGTACATTAAATGTCAAGCGGATATGCTAGCATTGAGAACCAAGAGATTCTATAATAGGAAAGGAAAACTTGGTCCAGGTGATAAAATTTGACTCTATAAATCCAAAGTTGTTTGTTATAACGGTCAACAAAAAGGGCATTTTTACAAGGAATGCAACCACCCAAGATTGTATAGCTATCAAAATCAAGCATACAATAATCAGAATCAAGCCTACAACAACTAGAACCATTATTTAAATAACCAAATTCAAAACTTCAACAACAGAAATCAGAATTACCAGATCAAAATCCTTATCAGTAACAAAGAGAAAACAATGTGCAGAGCAACAACTTTTAGCAAGAAAGTCATCGACAACAAAGCATTGTTCCTTAAAGAATTCATATTGCTCAAAATCAAAAGATCAAATCAAATATAAGGTAACAACTACAACAACCCATATGTTCCTAGAAACCCGGAAAATGTTTTTGTCACTGCTGATCATCCTCAATATGGAGAGTTTGATTGGAGAAACCATGTTGCAGAGATTGGAAGAGCTAGTTGGGCTTTTATTTCCGTATCATGTTTGTAAATGAAGCTTCTTCATAGAAGGTAATTTCTGAACCCTCTTTCTCTGATTTAAATTTATTGATTGATTTGTTAAAAAAGACAATAGAAGTTTAAAGGCTGAATTGGGAAGGAAGAATAGGACTCTTAAAATGGAAGAATGTGAGAAGATGTAACATTCCGAAATTTCTATGAATAAATAATTAATATATTATTTATTTAAGATGGAAAAGTTTACTTGAGTTAATAGAAAAATAGTAAAATAATAAAGATGGAATGATAAGTAGACTAATTAGATATAATTAATTATTGAACAAAAAGGAATGATGGGCCTAAGGTCCATGGGCTAAAGGGACTATAAATACCCGTTAAAACCTTAATCCTTTCCATTTTCATACAAATTTACACCATAACCTACACCATCAAAACACACACTTAACCCACTTCCCGTTTTTGAGAAAACCATCCACAAAGACACAAAGATTCCCAGATATCTGACCATCGGATCGGTCTCAAATTTTATCTGAGTTTTCATGTTATATAAATGAATATTTCCACCGAATAGATCTTCAATAAGTGATCGGGACGTCCGGTTTTTATCAGAAAAACCATAGCAGCTCAAAAGTGAAGATTCCGGTGAATGTTCAGCTGTTCCGGCAACTGTAGCGGCGAATTCCGGAGAAGGAAAGCTGATGAATTTGTAGATCAGGACAAGACGGTTCCGTGGCCACTTGAATCACTCAAATCGGAGTTCGTTTGATATGGTTTTGAGCCTCTCGAGTGATTTCAGACAAAAACCTAAAATGTACTTTTTTGTTAAAAAACTTACTTCTCTTGCACGGATTTGCATGAAACTTGGTAGGATGATAGATCGGGTCATGATTATTGATAAAGTAATGAACTTGATAGTAAACAGGTTATTTGGTTCGTTTCGGGTCAAACGAGTAGCGTTTGGTTTGAGAAAAGAACGGGTAAACGGAGTCGGTTTTGCATGAAACTTAGTAGGGTAGTAAATCGAACCTTATTATGTAATAAAAATGCAAACTTGATGTTAAATGAACTTAACGAACCTACGGTTATGAACGGTTCATATAAAGAAAACCCTAGATCTAGTTTTGAACGTCTAAGCTTAAAGGTTCAAACTTTATGACCTTACGAGTCAAAGCTTGGCCAAAAACGGTTATGGAAACGTTCATGGGGTAATACGGAACCTTAGTAAAATACTAAAATTCGCGAAATACGAAAAGAATGGTGATAAATGGACCAAAGAGCTTCAGCTCGTTCGGTTACACTATTTCCGTTCGGTTACAATCTAAATCGCATACAATCTATAAGTCAATCACATTATATGTTCGATTACATTGAGAAACCGATTACTTTACGCTTGGCTACATGAATTTCGATTACAATAAGGGGTTGGTTACATGGATTAAAGTCGCATACAATATGATTTTCGATTACATTTCATTACTCGAATACATTCCTATGACTCGCTTACAATACTGAGTTTGATTACAATCTGGATACTCGATCACATGGTGTATTCGAATACAATGGAATACTCGATTACAATATATGTATTCGATTACATGCCCTTATCTGATTGCAATGATCAACTTTTATTACAATGGGCTAGTTCGATTACATTGGAACTAGTCGCATACATGGTCTAAGTTCGATTACAATGGGCTAGTTCGCTTAAATTGGAACTAGTCGCATACATGGTCTAAGCTCGATTACAATGGACTAAGTTCGGATACATATGCAAATCGCATATGTTATAAGGACCCGATTATATTATAAATTGGAATATGAGTAAAATTCTAAGTAAATGAATACAGGAAAAGAAAAGAAAGAATACATTACATGTCTAGATGTCCCATCTTTTGATAGTCGATTCGGATCGAATCTTCAATCAATCATGTCATAACTCACACAAAATTAATCGTGTTGACAAGCGAGTTAATGACGGGTTACTATGTTTAGAAAGATGACCGTTTGTTAAAGGCGGAATCAATAACAAACATACGGTTGCAATGAATATTCAATGACAGAAGACACACACCGGATTCACTCAAAAGATTTCCATTTATATAATGTTAATCATACAAAAGGATAATCGATTAGGGTTTAGAAGGAATCCTAGGACAGCCGTCACACACAAAAATATTCTCTCAATTAATGTGTCGGTCTTATCCGTATTGTGTCTCTGTCTCCCCTCCTCTCTGTTCTTTTTTTTTTCTTTTTTTTTTTTGGCGGCGTGCCCTAATTATTCTATTTATAGCCCTGCCAACCTAAGACAGCTGTCATTCCTTCTAGAAACCCTATCCGATAGTACATATTCAATTTACATATTCAAAAATATACTAAGTGTAAAACAAGTCTTCCAGGTAGGCTTTTCATTAAACTTCAGTCTCCGAGTACGCTGTGTACTATGCCTTCCTTCAGACTTGATAAACATAGAAGTGTACTCGGAATCAGTTTCCGGGTAGACTTTACTTAAAGAATATTTTACCAAGTAATATATTCACCGAGTAGACTTCAATCTTCTTGGACTTATCAAACTTTGCTCGACAAATCCTTACGAGCAACCTTGTTCTTCTATGATCCTGTTCGGCTCATTGTCAGTTGAACAACTTATTGATAAGGCGTACTCGGGAGTACATACCTTACTTGAGCAGAACCTTACTCAAGATAACTTAAAGATATTCTATTAACTCATCAAGTATACTCGGACCATAATTATTAAAGAATACCTTGCCTGTTCTTCCAATTACTTGGCTTCTTGGACTTGGTTGACCAGACCTTACTCGGAAGAGTAAAATACTTGGTCTTGAAGAACATCCCAGCTTGACAAAGTGAACCTTACTCGGATATGCCAAATCAATGAACCTTACTCGGAAATCACTAAAAAGCATACCTTGCTCGGATATCCACTTAAGAAGACTATTTGATGTAAACCTTGCTCGGAAGGCAAAATCTCGTACTCGGCTAAGTAAAAGCTTACTCAAAGGTCCAAGGTGTGTTCGGATTCAATACTTAGCAGTTTCTGAGGAGGTTGAGAAGACTCCAATCTACCATATTCTTCGTTTAGGTCAAATCTCCTCATTTGGGTCAAATTCTTGACCCAACAATCTCCCCCTAGATTGGAACACCTCAGCTGACCCAAAACACTCTGTGGTTACATACACTTAGCAAAATACACACCAAATTTCATAATCAAATTACATATGTAAAAATTACATAAGCAAATCCTAAACATTCTTCAATTTAGCTAAAGATGCTTTTTTAGGCATGGAAAGTCCAATTTTTCTTGTTCTCTCAAGAATCTTAGCAATTCTGATTGCTTGTCACTTGTAGGTCTTTGTCTTTCCTTACAATCAGAGAGATACAATGCCGCAATCACAGTCAGTTGCCATAGATTGAATTTTCTGAAGTCATTTTTAGAGAAGATCTTCACAATCTCTCCATTTTCCAACATAACATTCAGATGTTCAGTCCTGGAATCATAGAATATTCCACTTGGCATAACATTGTTGTTGACTGAAGGGTTTTTGGCTTTTACAGCAGCCTTGACAATGGGTTTATCCATCTTCAAGTGCAGCTGCTTTGGTTTTTCCTGAGCAATCACAGACATTTTTCTTTTCTTTGTATTGTACTCCTTTGAGAGCAAAGATGTTGTCTGTTTGCAGAATTTCTCTACTTTCGATTTCCCTTTCATTGTCATCCTTGATAGATCAACCATCTTTTTGGACATTCCATTATTCTTAGCAACCAGAGACTGAGCGGCTCCCTTCTTCAAGTTCAGCTATTGTCCTTTCATTTTCTTGAAGTTGATCAAAATCTCTTTTCTTGTCATTACTTTTACATATTCAAAAGGAATTCCATTCTTAATCAAAAATTTTGGTTTACCACCATATTTGCTTAAGAATTTTTGAATTTCCACTTCTTGTTCCAAATCATCTTTAAATTTCAAATCTTCTAGTTCATTGTCTTTAGTATTCTTTTCTTTATTTAATACCTTTGAAATCTTGTCAATGACAGTGTCTAGCTTCTCCTTTATCTCTTTCTCTGGTTCTTCTTGTTTAATTAGTTTGAGCAGAGAGACTAGCACACCATTTGGAATTTCTTGATCATTCAAGCATTTTTCAATCAATTCTTGAGGCACATCCTTCTGATTAACATTCTTCACTTCATCTTTTAGCCTTTTCTCATCTTCAAACATTTTCAACAAATTTTCTTGCTCTTTAAAGTCTTTATCAGACATCATTTGACTCAGAAATTTTCTGTCATGAATTTCTGTCAATCTTTGCTCATAGACTCTTTTGGCTTCTGATTCAGATTCATTCATTTCAGAGTTCATTGTATTTATTTCAACATCCTCTTGTGCAATTTCTTTTCCATTCAATTTCTTCCTTTCCTCACGATCCTTCCTTTCATTTTCTGGAACATTGTCAGCTTCATCATCTGAGCTGTTCTTTTCATAAATTGAGAGAAGCTTCAGCGAATTCTCCCCCTGATTCAGTGATTTCTCCCCCTGTTTTGGGGCAGCTGAGATCTTCTCAACCTCAGACATTAGGGTTTGAACTCGTTGCAATGCTTTCTTCAGTTCTTCAGAAAGATGATGTTTGTAGGAATTGGAATTACTTGGAGTTGGATCCATTGCTGATTTTCTGTTACACAATGAATACACAATTATCAGTTAGATCTGAAAGTAAAAAGAAATTAAGGTAAAAATAATATTTCAATTCAAACCGTTGTCTTGAATAATATTGAAATCTGCACAAAAACACAAATGTGAGTTACTCTTGAAATGTGAATTTTGAAATTTTAAGAGAGTTAAGTCAAAAGTAAGGTACATATCTGCAGCTTTATCAGAAAAGAGTTATGAATAAAGGTCTGCATATTTTGCTTTTCTACAGCAATTCAGATAAAGTGAGAATCTTTAAAAGTGTTTGTCTTTTATCACCTAACTTTCTTATCTATTCCAAGGATGGTTTCCTTATCCATTTAAAAGTGTGTCCAGAAATGGTAAAGTATGCAAAGATAAAGTTACTCAAGAATTTCTCAATTTCAAATTAAAACTTATCTGTCGCAAACTCTAAAAGGAATCATAATCAATTTTATCATATTAACTAACATATTCAAACAACGTATTCATTCAAGTATGACTCTAAACAATATCATCATACTAACTAACATATTTAATCAACGCATTCATTCAAGTATGCTTGTATACATAGTGTGCTCGAGAACTCTTTAAAATGTAAAGTGTGCTCGGACAACAAACTTATGCGAAGTATACCCGAATAACTTTCATATAGTACAAAGTGTGCTCGAAAAGAAATTCTAGCAGACAGTGTACTCGGAAAGTTAAAGTTTTGAAAATTACCAAGTATATTGAAGGAACACAAGTGTACCCGAAATATAAAGTGTGCTCGGTAAACAAAGTTTGCCTGAAAACACTTGTAATTTCAAAGAAATTATAAACACACATATCATAGAGCATGCTCGGAATGAAATTAAACACATAAACATTTAAGTGTGCTATAGTCTAAAATTTCATAGAGCTTGCCCGAAAATCCTAAGTTAGCACTAAGCTTGCTAGGATAAACACATTCAATCATCAGGTATGCCCTTGTTCGAGGGAACTTATCATATCAAACCATACCTGAAAAATGACAAACTTAAATATTAACATCTAAGCGTGCCCGGAAAGATTAACAAGCCTTTCCTAACAACATATTCACTCAAAGCTTACTCGGTGTACTCACTTAAGTTCACAAAGTTTTCTTGAAAACACAATCAGCATGTAACATACATAGCTTACTCGAAACTAGCATATAACATGCATAGCTTGCTGGAAACAAGAATTTCTTGTTAAAAGATAGCTATTTCATCACATAATCATCTCGAGACTTCAAGCTTACTCGGGAAAGTGAGTGCAACAGTGTACTCTACCCGAAAAGTGTAAACACTTCAAAGTATGCTCGAAAATCATAAAGTTAGTCAGAAATGACTAAGCTTACTCGGAAAGGTTGAAAACTGTCAAACCTTACCCGAAACAACATATTCACACATAAACAAGTCAAAAATGACTAAGCTTACTAGGAAAGGTTGAAAACTGTCAAACCTTACCCGAAACAACATATTCACACATAAACAAGTCAAAAATGACTAAGCTTACTCGGAAAGGTTTAAAACTGTCAAACCTTACCCGAAACAACATATTCACACTTAGACAACTGTTTTGTACTCGGAAAGGTTAAACCTTACCCGAAAATACATATTCAAACAGTTTGTGCTCGAGAAGGTTATAAATCATCAAACCTTACTCGAACTTACATATTCAACCTATTTTAGGCAAAATGCAACACTTTTTGACTTAAACCACTTTTCAAAGACATTTCTAAGTTATGTATCATTTCAGAACATAGTTTAAGAGCAAATGGTGCATTTAGAGATCAAATTTCAGTTATACTTCACTTCAAAACAATTTCTTTTATAAACTGAAAAGATCACAGTAATGGGATCATATTGACTAAGTAGCTTTCTCAATACTTCACTCTCAGCATTATTATGACAACTTAGATAGGTTAACAGCAGGTATAAACTTAGCATGATTTTCATCTCTTTGGTGATATGATTAAGGTTCAATTTGAGCATAATGCAATAATGGTCAACACTGTGCTCTGATGCCTCATATCTCTTCTCAAAGCTTATTTGGCTTTCCCCAGATCACCCCAATTTGACTCCAACGTCCTGTATTTGGTCAAAAATAGTTTTTGTATGACAGAACTTATTGTATTTTTGGACTTTTGATATTCAAACATGTATAGAGGTTGAACGTTGGACTTACAGTTAGCAACATGCCTTTCATTCAAGATGAGACAGATTTTGTCAACATCTTTGTAGTTCTTGTTGTAACCCTCTTGTTTGATAAAATATTTAAAACATTTATCAACTTTTGGTTGATTTATTCATTCTTCCCCTTGTTTTTGATATTTTCTCAAATTTTCTTAAAGCATGTTCTTTATTATATTAAAAAAAATGTTTCCTTTTGGTTGACCAAATAACAACAGACTCGTGTATGACTGGGTAATCACTTTTCTGCCATATCATTCGGAGAGATCTATCTTGAGACATGCAAAACAACTATGCATCTCCACATAAAGATTAGCATATTCATTATGTTTATGTCACCTTAGATTTTACATCATCATGGGAAAGCAAACATACATGTTAATGACTATACTAAGATCTTTTTAGCCTATTAATTCCATATATCAGCTAAGTAGTCAATGTACTATCATTTCCCATAAATACAGTTTAATATTCAATCACCCCAATACCTCTTTACTGTCAGGTTAATGGCTATCCTGTTTGACCAAAGGTGGTCAACAGGACCAAAGATACATGTGAATATATGTCCTATCAAAGTCAGAGTTATTGACATAGTTTTTAGTGAAGAAATAAGAAACAAGTCATAATTGCCCCAAATGCATTCAGTTTTCAGGTCAATGGCTATCCTTTGAATCTATAGAGATTTAAGGACCAAACATACACAAGTGCATGTCCTTCCAACTGGGCAAATGACATAATTTTCAGCAAAAATAACTACTTGAGACCATTCCCTATAAAAATCCTTCTTTTAAGCTTCTTAAAAGCTTGAACTGAATAATCTTATCATATCTCTACACCATTAATCAACTTGCTCATGTTTTGACCAAAATATAGTATTTATGCAAAATGCATTATAAATTTCATTGAATCACTTAATTTTGACATAAAACACATTTTGTCACAAACAGTTGCTTCACATACTCAAATCTTAATCATTCTTTCATCATCAAGAAAAACAGACTGTACTCACATTCAATGTCTATTCTATCTTAACAATTTCAGAAGATCAGATTAAGAACATATTCAAGTAATCATAAAAATGTGATTACTCATGACATTATATAAGCAATTAATCTCACTTAAACAGATCAAACTACTTATCATAACATCAGATCAGTTAACATGATAGTCAAGAATTATCATCAATTTCAAACAAATTGCACAGATAGTTACTTAACCACCTATCAGTTAACTTCAAAACAGTGACATAATCAAAACATATTCAATCAACATTCAGTTGAAACATATTGAATGTGTGTAATCTCTAAGAAAATAATCAGTTATCACAGAGAGACACACATACAAGCAGTTAAGTTACATAACATTTAACATACTCAGTAACATATTTAGCAACATGTTCAGCAACATATTCAGCAACATATTCAACATGTGTGACCTCTTCTAAAATATTCAAGTAGCACATAGAGGTACACAACCAAACACACATCCTTAATCAGATTTCATCAGAGTTGATCATCCCCAGGGCTTTCAAAAGAAAGTTGAACCTGGTTCTATCAAGTGGTTTGTTGAATAGGTCAGCCAGATTATCACTTGTATCAACTCTTTGCATTTCAATCAAACCTTTTTCACTGCAATCTCTGATGAAGTGATGTCTGATTTCAATGTGCTTAGTCTTAGAATGTTGCACAGGATTCCTAACAGTAAAATATGCAGCAGTATTATCAATCAGAATAGGGGTGTTTAGAAAATTCAAACCA
Source organism: Bidens hawaiensis (assembly GCF_021521415.1). Lineage (NCBI taxonomy): Eukaryota > Viridiplantae > Streptophyta > Magnoliopsida > Asterales > Asteraceae > Bidens > Bidens hawaiensis. The sequence continues at coordinate 133,153 of NW_027498146.1, forward strand.
TAGTCCAGCATCTGATTCTGAATCCAGAGAACTTGTGCACAGCAGGCAGATGCAACAACATATTCAGCTTCTGCAGTGGAGATTGACACTGTGGTCTGTTTCTTGCATTGCCATGACACTAGCCTTTCACCCAAAAACTGGCATCCCCCTGATGTTGACTTTCTACTCATATTGCATCCATCATAATCACTGTCTGTATATGCAATCAGATCAAGGGATTGGTTCTTTGGATACCAAATCCCTAAGTCTGGTCTTCCCTTCAAATATCTGAATATTCTTTTCACAGCATTCATGTCGGAGACTTTTGGATTTGATTGGAACCTAGCACATACACAAACAGCAAACATGATATCTGGTCTTGTTGCAGTCAGATACATCAGAGATCCAATCTTGGCTCTGTATTCATGTTCATCAACTGACTCCCCCTTTTCATCAGCTATCATCTTTTCTTTGGTGTCCATTGGAGTTGAGGCAGCCTTGTAATCATGACAGTTGAACTTATTCAAAATGTCCTGCACATACTTAGCTTGGTGAATGAAGATTCCTTCATCCTTTTGTTGAACTTGCAGTCCCAGAAAGAAATTCATTTCACCCATGGAACTCATGCTGTACTTGGACTTCATCACCTCTTCAAACTCCAAACACATATTTTCATTTGTAGATCCAAAGATGATATCATAAACATAGACTTGTAAAAGCAGCAAATCTGATCCTTTTCTTCTGTAGAAGAGTGTCTTGTCAATGGCTCCCTTGTGAAACCATTTTCAAGTAAATGAGTTAATAGCTCATCATACCATGCTCTAGGAGCCTGATGCAATCCACAAAGGGCTTTGTTTAACTTATGCACCCTGTTTGGATACATGGGATCCTCAAAACCTGGTGGTTGAGCCACATACACTTCTTCATCATTTAGGAATGTAGATTTAACATCAAGCTGGAATACTCTTATGTTCTTTGAGGCAGCATATGCAAGGAAAATTCTTATGGCTTCCAGTCTTGCAACTGGTGCAAACACTTCCTCAAAGTCTATCCCTTCTTCTTGAAGACATCCCAGTGCTACAAGTCTTGTTTTGTTCTTAATCACCAAACCCCTTTCATCCCTTTTGTTTCTGAAACCCATTTGGTTCCAATTTCATATCTGTCATGTGGCTTGTCTACAAGATCCCATACATGTAAATCTCTAAACTGGGCCAATTCCTCTTGCATTGCCTCTACCTAACTATTGTCTTTTAAGGCTTGAGCAATATTCTTTGGTTCTAATTGGGATAGAAAGCAAAAGTAAAGACAGATGTTAGCTATCTCAGAATGACTCCTTGTTACTCTTTCATGCAAGTCACCAATGATATTTTCAGCAGGATGGTTCTTTTCAACAGTAGGAGTTTGTATTATCATATTTGTAGACAGATTTGTGTCAAGATTTGATTCATTAATTTCATGTTCTTCAATGATCAAATCAACTTCTGCATCATGAAACTCTGGTGCTTCATCATTGGTTTGTCCTGAAGTAGATGCACCATTGTTTCCCAGATTCAAACTTTGAAACAAGTCTTGAAATATTGTTGTGGAAGCATTCTCAACTTCATTTGATTGGTTGCTTGTGTCACTCCCATTCTAAACATGATCATTTTGTACATAAGGACTATCTTGACTTGTCATTTCCTGATCTTGTTCAATGTCATTGTTTGAGGAGCTTTTCACAAAAGTGTATTCCTTTTCTTTCCTAGCAAACTTTTTCCACAATTCTTCCAAGTCCAGTTCTTTCTTCTTATTTCCTTCAAGTACACTGGTCATGTAGAATGTATCATCAAAGTCTTCAGAATAAATCTTGAATGACTTAATTAACCTCTCATGATCAAACAGCCATGTTGCACCACTGACTGTGTTGAATTGATTCTCATTAAAAATGATGTCAGATGACTCTATCACACTCAAGTGATCTCTCACATATACTCTGTATGCCTTTGAGTGAGTAGAATATCCAACAAAGAAACAATCTAGTGACTTAATTTGAAACTTGTTCAAATAATCTCTAGTGTTCAATAGAAAACATTTGCAACCAAAGGGCTTGAAAAATTTGATGTAAGGCTTTCTGTTATTGAAAATTTCATATGGAGTCTTGTTATACCTTTTGTTTACAAGTACCCTGTTCTGAACATAACATGTTGTATTGATTGCTTCAGCCCAAAAAGTGACAGGCAGATTTGCATCAGCCAACATGGTTCTGGCAGCGTCTATCAAAGTTCTTTTCTTCTTTCTGCCACACCATTTTGTTCAGGAGTTCTAGGAGCTGAGAATTGTTGAAGTATTCCTTTCTGTGTGCAGAATTCTTCCATAACTCCATTCTTGAACTTTGTACCATTGTCACTTCTCATCATTTTGACTTTCTTATTCAGCTTATTCTCAATCATTGTAACACAACCTTTAATCGACTCAGCAGTCTCATCCTTGGTACTTAGGAAATAAACCCAAGTATATCTTGAATAGTCATCAATGATCACCAGACAGTATCTCTTCTTTCCAATACTTGGCACACTCACAGGACCAAAAAGATCCGTGTGAAGTAACTCAAGTGGTTGATCAATTGAGTTGATGAGCTTTGTCTTATGAGTAGACTTGTGTTGTTTTCCCTTCTGACATGAGTCACAATGATCATCTAACTTAAATTCTCTTGTAGGTAAACCAATCACATGTTCACCCTTGACCAGTCTTTTCATGTTCTTTAAGTTTACATGACACAGTTTCCTATGCCCCAATTTTGACTCATTTTCAGTGGCTTTGGAAACAAAACATGCACCGCCTCTTGAAATAGCTTCTTTCATATTCAACTCATACAAGTTGCCATTTCTGGGTGCCATCATCATAATCATCTTTGGTGGAATTACAAACTCAGGTTTTAAGATGAAACAATGAGAATCATCAAAACTAACTTTGTAACCTTTATCACACATCTGTGATATGCTCAGAAGATTGTATTGAAGTCCCTCAACATGAAACACATTATCAAATGACACTTTTCCATTTGTCAAGATTCCTTTTCCCACAATCTTTCCACCATTTTCATCACTCCCAAAAGCAACAGGTCCTTCATATTTCTCTTCATAGTTCACAAGTGACCTCTTGTCACAAGTCATGTGCCTAGAACAACCACTATCCATATACCATATATCATTCAATGGAGTGGCATGTTCCTGCACAAAGAGAAATTTGATTAGATCAGTGATGAGATGCAAGCTTCATCAACTTGCAACTTATCAGTGTCAATTTCAGTGGCAGCTTGGGAAGTGAGTGTTGAAGGTTCAAGATCTTCATGAGTGATTTCCATGTTGTCTGAATGGTCAGTTTCATAACCATACTCTCTTGGTGTTTTAACAAGTGAAGCTGAATTGTTAAGCTCAACTGAGTCAGTCATCTTCTCTTGTAAGACATAGTCCTTAGTTTCTGAGAAGTCTCTTACATCAGTCACAGCTTCAATTTTAGTTTCTGTTTTAGGTTTCCAAGTGAAACCATGTGGTTCATATCCATGCTTTATCAAGAACTTCTCATCACCATTAAGTTCAGTTGGTTTCATTATCTGATAAGATTCTTTCTTTCTTGTCCTCTCACTGTTTGAGGATTCTTGAGACTCATCAGATTTAACTGATTGAGTGTCTTGATTAATCTCCAATGACAGATTTTTCTTCTTTGTCATCTTCTTGTGCTTTGGTGGTGACTTACTTTTTCTGGCATACTTAGTCACTTGTTTCTTTCCTTTGATTTTAACATTCTCTTCATTACATGTCTTCTTTCCACAGACATTTCCTTTTCCCAAATACATTTCATACTTCTGTTTGTACAATGCAAAGTCTTGACCATACACTTTTCCATCTGGCACATGAAATGGTTTGAGTTTAAATCTTTCATGGCATGAATCTGTGTGGTGACCATATTCATCACACTTTCTGAACCAAACCTTTCCTTTGAAGACTTCATGTTCTTTTGGTTTATTGAATCTTTCACTTGGCTTAAGTGTATTGACTCCTAAAGTCTTCTGATTCTTCAAACCATCAAAGTCAATTGAAAAAGGAACAAATTCCTCAATCTCGAGGTCTTGTCTTTCAACATTGCTTTTGACAAAGACCATCTTCTTCATAATCATAGGTTCCTCAACACTGCTTTCTCTAAACTTTGACTGTCTTTTCTCATATTCTTCCATTGTTTCCACTTCCCCAACATCCAACACCTCATGGCTAGAAAAGATTGGATAAACTGGGATAAAATTTTCTGTATCAGTTTCTTCATTCATCTTCTTCTTCTTGTTGTTCTGCTTTATCCTATTCAATACAGTCTTGCTTGGTGGTCTGACTGCATTGTAGTTTATCTTCTTCCTTTCACAAATGTCAAAGGAGACATGTTCCCTTTTCATTATATCATTTTGTTTCTTTCTTGGTGGGACTAGTGGATACTTTGGAGGTTTATCAACAGATTCAGGTTTTTTATACTTTCTTCTTTTTTCAGCAGCTTGAATTTCCTTTTCAGTAATTTGATCACTCAAATCTCTCAGATCATCTTGATCCAACTCATCTGAATCAAAGTCATCTTCAGAGACTTGAACTCCAATTGACTTTTCCTCTTTCACTTCTTTCTTAATAACAAACTCTCCATCTTCATTCACTTCTATCTTTTTGTATAAATCAACAAATTCTTCCCTGTCTTGAAAGACATCTTTGAATTGTTGTAAGTATGCATCTCTTTTCTCTTTGTCAACTTTTGGCATAAAGTTGTTGTTGAATGGAGGTGGAACTGTCTTGTATTTGTCCTGTTCTTTCACTTGATTCAGTATTCCACAAATGTTGCCAGTTGAGACCAAATTCTTAAGAAATTCAGTTTCAACCTTTAGTCTTGTGTTTTGCACATTTTCTTCAATCAACAATTTTTTTAGACCATCAATCTCAGTGATGTATCTGGTTTGAGATCTATAAATGATCATACAATCATCTTCCCCTCTTAATCTTTTCATCACTTATCATCTCACTTGCCTCATACTCATTTATGATACTTTGCTTTCTAAAACACTCATTTTCCAGCTTGCCCACTTTTGTTTTCAATTCACTGACAAGTTCATTTAAATCAACTGTAGGAGAAGAGTGTACCTTAGATGAAGATGTAGAGTCTATGGCCATGAATGCCACATTAGCTCTTCTGATATCATCTGCTATATCTTCCTCATGGTTACTCCAGTCAAAGCCTCCCTCATGCTGACTTGTTATAGCCACATTGCCTTGATTTCTTGGTTGATTTTGGTTTGCTGGAATGTTGTTAGTTGCAGAGTTTTGAACAGCTTGATTCTGAGTGTTGTTCATTGGATACACTTGATTCTGATGCATACCCTGCTGGTTGTTTATCTGAGGCTGATATTGGTTGTTAAAATTGGGATTGAAGTTGTTGTTTGGATGGAAGTTGTTATTTGGATGGAAGTTGTTGTTGTTGGGATTGAAGCTTTGGTTATTGTTGAAGTTCTGCTGGTTGTTGTTTCTTTGCACATTCTGCTGGTATTGTTGTTGGTTTCTTGGTTGTTGGAATTGATTGACTTGAAAGTTCCTTGGCATATTGCACTCTCTTGCAAAGTGTCTAGGCTGTTGACAGTTGTAACAGATAGCCTTGGACTTGTCAAATCCTATTCTCTCATTTGGACCAGAAACTAGTGATCTACCAGTTCTATTGTACAGTCTCTTGCTTCTCAAAGCCAACATAGCAGCTTGCCATTTGAGATCCATGTCTTCAAGGTCATCAGCATCTATTTGTTCCAAATCATCCTGCACTACACTTGTGTGAATCAAGTTTTTGGCCACAAATGCATTGTAAGACTCAGTGACCATAGACAACAATGCTTGTGTTTCATTGTTTTGAACATGTCCTGTTCCAGGGTTAGGAACATTTCCATTAGACACAGAGACTGAGTCAGAATCATCAATTAATTGCACATTGAACCTCTGCTGATTTCCTTGAGTACTTGTATTACCCCCAATGAAAGACTTTGGAGTCATAACATTATGTTCAGCAGGTTCTTCTATGATGGGAATTTGTTGTTGGTTCTTTATTGACAGGTTTCCCATAGGTGCAATTAATGCATTTGAAGTACTAAAGCTTGGTCTATCTTCCTTTATCATTTCATTTTCAATCATTTCAAGTTCAGCAGCTTGAAGAAAACATACCAAATCATCCAATTTCAATTCATTGAAATTTTTCTTCTAAAGGATGAATTTGCAAGCAGTATACCATTCTTTCGGCATTGAGTTGAGCAACTTTGTATTCAAATCAAAGTCAGTCATTACATAATCAGTTGTTCTCAGCTCATTCACAATACTCAGAAAATGTTCTAGTATTGATTTCAACCTTTCTCCATCTTTATACTTGAACCATTCCAACTGTTGCTTCAATCTTTGCTTCTTAATGTTCTTCAATTCAGTGTTCCCTTCATACATCTCAAGGATGGCATCATACATTTGTTTAGCAGTTGTGTGATGAGCCACCATGGTCAGAATCTCCCAAGACAAACCTAGCTTAATCATAGCCAAGGCTTTGTCATCCACCTTTCTCATCTTTTCTCTTATAGCAGCAGTTGCAGTAGCATTTGCACCTTCTTCAACAGTAGTTTGTGGACCATTCTTAATGGAGTTCCACATGTCAATGTCATTGTAGCATACAGCTGCTTCAAAGAGTACCTTCCATTTGATAAAGTTTTCCTGTCCATACAATCTTGGTATCTTATTAGTAGACACCTCTTGTTCCTCATATCCAGACATTTTGAGAAATCAAAAATCAGTTTCTTATAAAAAAAAATTTTAAAATAATCAGATCTGAAACCAGAATGCTCAGATCTGATATGTCTGATGTGACGAAAACGAGATTTAGATATAAAGACTAAAACTTTAAATGAAACAATGAAGAGAAAACTTATCAAAATTGTAGATCTGGAAGAAAAATGAAGAACAGGGCAGCTGACGTCACAAATCAATCGAACAGTGCTTTGCTTACGTCATTTTTCTTCAAATCTTCAATCAGCAACAATCTTTCTAAAAATAGCAGTAACAAGCTCTGATACCACTTGTCTAGATGTCCCAGCTTTTGATAGTCGATTCGAATCGGATCTTCAATCAATCATGTCATAACTCACACAAAATTAATCGTGTTGACAAGCGAGTTAATGACGGGTTACTATGTTTAGAAAGATGACCGTTTGTTAAAGGCGGAATGAATAACAAACATACGGTTGCAATGAATATTCAATGACAGAAGACACACACCGGATTCACTCAAAAGATTTCCATTTATATAATGTTAATCATACAAAAGGATAATCGATTGGTGTTTAGAAGGAATCCTAGGACAGCCGTCACACACAAAAATATTCTCTCAATTAATGTGTCGGTCTTATCCGTATTGTGTCTCTGTCTCCCCTCCTCTCCGTTCTTTTTTTTTTCTTTTTTTTTGGCGGCGTGCCCTAATTATTCTATTTATAGGCCTGCCAACCTAAGACAGCTGTCATTCCTTCTAGAAACCCTATCCGATAGTACATATTCAATTTACATATTCAAAAATATACTAAGTGTAAAACAAGTCTTCCGGGTAGGCTTTTCATTAAACTTCAGTCTCCGAGTACGCAGTGTACTCGGCCTTCGTTCAGACTTGGTAAACATAGAAGTGTACTCGGAATCAGTTCCCGGGTAGACTTTACTTAAAGAATATTTTACCAAGTAAAATATTCACCGAGTAGACTTCAATCTTCTTGGACTTATCAAACTTTGCTCGACAAATCCTTACGAGCAACCTTGTTCTTCTATGATCCTGTTCGGCTCATTGTCAGTTGAAAAACTTATTGATAAGGCGTACTCGGGAGTACATACCTTACTTGAGCAGAACCTTACTCGAGATAACTTAAAGATATTCTATTAACTCATCAAGTATACTCGGACCATAATTATTAAAGAATACCTTGCCCGGTCTTCCAATTACTTGGCTTCATGGACTTGGTTGACCAGACCTTACTCGGAAGAGTAAAATACTTGGTCTTGAAGAACAACCCTGCTTGACAAAGTGAACCTTACTCGGATATGCCAAATCAATGAACCTTACTCGGAAATCACTAAAAAGCATACCTTGCTCGGATATCCACTTAAGAAGACTATTTGAAGAAAACCTTGCTCGGAAGGCAAAATCTCATACTCGGCTAAGTAAAAGCTTACTCGAAGGTCCAAGGTGTGTTCGGATTCAATACTTAGCAGTTTCTGAAGAGGTTGAGAAGGTTCCAATCTTCCAGATTCTTCGTTTAGGTCAAATCTCCTCATTTGGGTCAAATTCTTGACCCAACATTACATTATAAAATGATTTAAGTATAAAGTAATCTTTTACCATACCATTAGATTAGACCAGACTTAGCCAATTTTGGCTGAGATACAAATAGGACAAGTATTAATACGCGTAACTTATATACAGTTAGCAGAGCTCAATTAAAGAAGGGAATAACGATTAACGGAGAAAGAAACAGTATCCAGGTGAGTTTCTAGCCCCATTCTTTGTTATGTTTTTCGGGGATACGTGCATACTCGATGTGATTGTTAATACACTTATCCTAAGTGATAAGTGTATCTCCTATGTGATATATGTAAAAGGTATGAATGATTGCTTGTCGGTATGTGAACGATCTTCGGATATTGCACGTACTGTCAAGTTACAATTATGGATTTGAATGCTATGTATAATGTTTGAATGATATGTATGAATGTTATGAATGAATGTAAAGGATAGCTAGGTACAGAAGAAAGGTACTGAGACCTAATAATACCAAGCCAGAAAAAAGGACCGGACCCTAATAATATCCGAGGTAGAAAAGGGACCGAGCCCTTATAAATCTCGAGCAGAAAGGGACTGAGACCAAATAATACTCAAGGTAGAAAAGGGATCGGACCCTAGTAATATCCGAGGTAGAAAAATGGACCGGACCCTAATAATATCTGAGGAAGATAACGGACCGAACCCTAATAATATCCGAGGCAGAAAATGAAAGTAGAATTTAAAAATAAAGTATAAAGTTAAGTATGTATGTTATGAACAAGTATGAGAATATGAATTATGTATGAAAGTACGTAGTTATGAAAATATTGTATGTTGTATGATTAACTAGAACTCACTCAGCATAGCTGACTTTTAGTATGCACACAGGCAAGTAGAATGAGACAACTAGCTTGAGCCGGGGCATATGGCGAATGAATAAGAGGTTGGCATCTGAAGACTCAAGACGTTTATTAAAATTGATTTTGATTTGAAGACAGTATGCTTGATAAGACAAATTTATGGATTAATGTGTAATGTTTTATGAATATTTTAATATTATGCGAATGTTTTTATTAACTCTGATATTTAGAACAATGTTATGAGTAAATCCAACGTCCAATGTAGGGCACCGTTAACGGGTCCTTACAGAAGAAGTATGATAAAAAAAAATCAAGGCTTTAGAAGAATACTTTGTTAAAGGTTTCAAACTCCAATCCGGATATAGATATGAAATAGAAGGGCTGAAGAAAATGTTCATAGAACAAAAGTTGAAAAGTGTTGAATTAGATATTCAAGTAGACTTTCTCAAGAATATTGTGTTAACCAGAAATGTCATTGGGAAGACGAAGGAAGTGAAGCCTAAAGATAAATACAAGACTATTCCTTCACATTTCAATGATAATTATTCGTTGGAAATTGACAAAGAAAATAGAGAAGCATGTCTAAATCAATTTATGGTAATGTAACTGTTGATAAATAGAGAATAAATTTTCAAGCAATACAGCAACGTAACTGTTGACAAAGATGGTGAGTTTTCATGGTCTAAAACTGATTTTAGTAAGACCAAGACAATTTTTTCTAACGAAGAAAAAGCTTTAAACAGTTCTGAAGACAAGAAAGAAACTGAAACATCAACTAAAAATGGGAAGAGTATATCAAGTTGTTGTAGTTGTAAATGTTCAAGATGTAGTGATTCAAGTTTAAAGAAGAATGCTAAAAACATGTCTCTAAATAAGTATCAAAGGTCATCCACAAATCTATCATGTTTATTCAAAAAATGATATCTTTTATATTTGTTGTTATCCTTCTAAATTACCATGAAGGGACAACCATGTGTTGAATGGTATGCAAAGAGTAAAGGCAAATATCAGCAACCCAAGAAGTTCTCATTTAAAAAGGTTAGAAAACTATGCACATCCGCCAAGTTCCATTGCTCTTAGGAACTATGTAGGATTTGTAACCCAAGTTTGAAATCTGATTTCTCTGATGCGTTTAACAAATCTTGGACTTGTTCATTAATTTCTTTCGTTTTGTCTGGACCCATATTCTGCTTCTACTAAACAATGGGAGTGAAAGCTGGATTAACACGTAGTTTATGTTCCGCAATTTCTCTTGGAACACCCGTCATATCTGCGGGTTGCCAGGCAAAAACATCCATGTTATTGCTAAGCAATTGTTTCAAAAATGTTCTCACTCTTTCAGAAATAGTTGGTCCAATTGTCACTGTTTGTTCCATAAACTTTGGGTTTATCACCCATTTTTCAGGCTCAGTATGCTTGACCAGCTTTGGTATTTTACTTGTGTTTGAACTTTTTGTGGTGAATCAGTTTTTGTGCACGTGAATGATTTTTATAGCCATGCGCGTTGGAACTCCTACCACACCATGTGCGGTAGAAGCATTAGCATTAAAATCCCCAATAGGTTCTTGACCCAAAATTATATCATGTTTCGACCTCACGGAAAGGACCAAAAACTACACATCTTCTGTCTATGAATAGATCCCATCACTAAGGGTAACAGGGAAAGAAATAACACCACGTGGTCGTGGGTTCGAGTCCCACGGATGGCGCCAATGAAAAAACCCGAATCTAAACCCCAATAGGTTAGACCGATGATTCCACCGGGTATGAATTATGGAGTAGGAAATAGGTTAATAGAAGTTCCGATCCAACAGCTCTGATGATGATGACCTGCAATACAGAACCACCGTGAGCTCATCACAGGAAGGACAAGAGTGGGGGTATTCCCGTAACCACCCTCTGGCGTGAGAATAAGTATTGTTCTTATAGAGAAAGATTACTTAAGTGATTGAAGTATATGTGAAGTTCTTAGAGAGAGAAATTACTTAAGTGATTGACGTAATAGGTGAAGGGTAAATGAATACCTCATGATCGTGAGCTGAGTATTTATAGCCGATGGTTAAGGGGAATATGAATGGTGCAACTGTCCTCTTCTAGAAGATATTCTTCTAACTAACTGTACACGTGGCGGCATTTAATAGGAAGTGACAGCTAGCCATGTGCATGGTTATAACAAACTATCCAGTTGTCCTTCTTTGATTAGCTACCTTGTCACGTGCTCTTCACGAAAGGGGGGACGTCCCTTTCAGAGAATATTTGAATAATCTTCTAGAAGGAAGTTGGTTATAACTGCTCTGCTGACGTCATACTTTCTTTATTCCGTGTTTGGGAGGCTTCCCCATATGTGAGTAGTCCTTTGCCTCTTAAGACAGTTAATTAAAACTCGTTCTCCCTTGGTGTTTTGTCTTCCATATATAACAGAGTGTGAAGTAGACAATCTGTGGATGCTTTATTGTAACACCCCGTAACCGCAGCGGAAACGTACACGGGATGCAACAGACACATCTGATATCAACAGCATTGTTTATAAAGAAAACACCACTACATTAATTTTAAACGTATTACATTGTTCTGAGTTTCATAACCATCTAAGCGTTATCACATAAGTGTTACCGATAGTACATTAACATATTTAATGCAAATATAGATCTCAAGACTTCCACAAAATAGCACACAGCATCGAACACATATCACTCATTCCAATTTGAGCGTACCTAGAAAGCATGTAAAGAAAACGGGTCAACTACGAATAGTTGGTGAGTTTCACTAATTTAAATAAACCATGACAAATCATTATAAGAATCTTAAATAAGTGATGTAATTATACTGAGTTCACAAGTGAAAACTCTATTAACCCCAAAACATATCGATTAACCTCCGGGAACTCTGTTACCCCAGAATACTTCCAATAACCT
>NW_027498147.1:0-22289 GCF_021521415.1 Bidens hawaiensis
AAAGGAAGTTGACGATGATTTGAAGCCAAACGAGGAGAGGGAAGTTGGCACAAAAAGAGGTGAAGTTGTTCTGGTCAAAACGGAAGTTGACGATGATTTGAAGCCAAACGAGGAGAGGAAAGTTGGCACAAAACTAGATGAAGTTATCGTCTTCAAAACGGAAGTTGATGATTTGAAGCTAAACGAGGAGAGTGAAGTTGACATAAGACAAGGAGCAGCGGATGATGATTTGAAGCCAAACGAGGAAAAAGTTGACACAAGAAAAGGAGAGGTTGTTGAGGTCAAAATGGGAGCTGATGATGATTTGAAGCCAAACGAGGAAAATGGTTTAGGTACGAGTGAGGATACAGGTTTGATTTTAGAATAGGAAATTATTCTCCTTCCATGAGTAATTTATAAGTAGAGTTTGTATGTGTTTTGTACTTGGGAGGCATAGTTCATTGGGTATAACATCTTAGGGACATTATAAATTGGACTTGGTAACTATATTTGAACATTTTGATTGGGTTGGTTATTCTTATATCTTCCTGCACTTTTTGTCTGATCATGTCATGTGCACATTAAAAAGACCTAAATTTATACACTTCAGATATATCAACATATACCATATGTTAGCCTTTACTATAAAAGTCTAGGATGTGCCAAGTGTTGAGTACGACTAACCTGATTGAAGGTTAGTGGTAGAGGTGCACAAACTGGTTCCAAAGTAATCACCAGTTCAGGTTGAAACCAATTCTGGCTGGTCAAACAAAAGTCAAAATCAGGTTGAGTCGTTCAACTGGTTTCTGTGCACACCGATCAGGTTGAAACCGAACTTGTTTTTTGACAGGGTTATGATTATTTTCTTGACTGTTTCTTGACCGCTTCGGTACCTTGAGTCTGTTAACTGGCTTATCTGTGGGCATCTCTAGTTAGTGGCTAGCCATGTGTGTTAATATTCTTAGAAACTAATAAACTTAGGTCCAATGATGAGCAAATGGTATACGAAACCACGACCCAAAGTTTTTGGAAAATCGGGATCGGTATCTGTTCCGGTATTTATCGAATTTTTGCCTATGGTACCGTTACCAAGTCATTTAAAAAAACAAGAATAGGATATTTGAGATCGCTACTGGTTTGGAACCGAGCTTATCTCTACTTACGCCAACTATTACTAATAAACCTTATGAAAGAAATTTTTCCTGCTAACCATTGATCAAAAGAAAGTTAACCAGTAGATTTCTTATAACAGAATAACAAACAAGTATACCAAAATACTTAATCAAAATGGAGTTATAAATCTCACAATTATTAAAATTTTACAACAAAACCGAATACAAATCAGCTAAACACAATATAGTCAACAAAACAAGGTTAAAATCAGTTAGCTTGAACCCGAACCCGCACCCAACCGCACCAATGCAGCTTGAGCCTTAGCCGACTTCGGCTCGATCTTCACCTAGTCCAAATACGCCTTCAAAGCCTCCTCCTTCATCTCCTTCTTCTCATAACACTCCCCTAACAACCGCAACGCCGCCGCGTTATCACTCTTCAGCCGCACCGATTCCACCAGATCCGCCACCGCCGACTCAACTCCGCCTTCATCTCCACCTTTACTCATCAACTTCATCTTAATCTCCGCTCTCTTAAACAACGCATCACTCTTCTCGCCATCACTCAACGACTTCGCGGCCAACGGCGACAACGCCGCGTTCAACGCCTCCAACGCCGACGTGGTGAATCCTTGCAAGTCGAGAGCTAACGCTTTCAGAATATGCGCCGCGGCGTCCTTCGGATTCACCGCGATGGATTTGTCGGCGTGTTCGACGGCGGAGTTGGCGAGGATCGTGGCGGCGGCGCGGTCGGCGGTGGATCTGGACCTGGCTAGCAGCTCGGCGCCGCGGACGAAGTGGCGCTTGGCGGCGTGGGATGACTTTTCGCGGTAACGGAATTTGTTGAAGAGGCTTTGAGGAATGTTGAGCATCCATAGGAACATGAAGAGCATGGTGGAGATGAAGGCAGCTTGGACGAGTAAGTCTGACATCATCACTGACATCGTCATATTTGCAGGTGAGTATTGAAATTGAAATTGAAATTGAAATTGAAATTAGGTCATGGGATTGGGATTTAATGGTGGTAGTAAGATTATGTTCAATAAAGGTGGCTGTGGGTTCAGCAAGGAAGACTAGTACTGGTCTTCTAGAATAACATGGTTTTAGATTTTTAATCATGGATAGAATCTTTTTTAAAGTGGATATAATTTAAATTGTTTATAAAATACATAATAACATGGTTTTAATCGACAATAGATCTAATGCTACCATAACTCACATGTTAGAATGTTGTGTCTATATGCAACAGTAATCTAATTAAAATGTGAAAAGTAGCTATAATATGGCTTTTATTGATTGTTTAAAAAAAAACATGTAATGGTTTAATTAAAAACACAATTATCATTTAATTTATTGTGAGTATGAGTTTCCAAGATTTGAGATGACGTTAGGAGAATGGTAGTTAATTAAATATTTTCCTTCGCGCATTTTCTTTTCTCTCCTAAATTCATTTTCTTGTTTTTTCTTTTGTTTACTGAAGTCAACATTACAACGTAAATGTGATTGGTTGGATTAAATTGTGGCTCCACCTCTTGACACCCGTCGCCCTTTAACAAGGTAGTGCCCAAAGGGGCTCCTGGCCTTTGGTGAGGTGGCTTATATGCCACCCCACTACAACCAGCGTTATAAGTTAAGGTTTAAGTTTTACTATAACACTTGAATAAGATATTGTTTACGTATCATACGGAATTAGATCACAAACAAGCCTGGTGATAGACCCATAAATTTTTACCTATGAGTCTTCTTTTTTCGACGATTAGATTTTTCACAAGTAGACCTTATTAGAATTTGTATGTACGTTCGATCGAGAAACACTACAAAATATGATAACATAAAAGCACCACGGTGTCATTAGAAACATAAAGAAAACATCACAAATTTCTATAGTTCCCAATAGTTCATGTTGTCTAGTGGACCCATAATTTTTGAAGTAAAGTCAAGTGTCTTAGCCGCCGGCCTACTCTTTCTTACCCAAGACAAAATAATTAATTTAATTTAATTTTGTTGATTTGAGACGTCTATATAGGTTTGACGGGTTGAGATGATTTTATATGAAAACAAATATGAGATTTCATGTTGTAAGATATTATTTATGGAGGTTAAAAAAGAATAACAAAAGTCAATATGTCACAAAAAATAAAAATGCCAACTTCAAGCAGACCAAAAACTTTTTGATTAGCAAGAAGCTGAAGTTGCCAAACAGCATAGTTTGAGCCATTGGAACATAAAAGTTTTATTTGAATTTAAAAATAATAGAGTGTAATAGGCAGCAAATTGAAAGAGTTTTGGGTGATAAGGGGCTACAAATGGGCAATTTTTTTATTTTGTGTGTGTGTGTGGGGGGGGGGGGGGCACAAAGCTATGACGCCTACATTGGGTCAAAAAAATTATCATATTATAAAATGGGCCGATGGCAAGCCTTGGGTTTGGGGGGGGGGGGGGTAAGGATTTATAAGCTACAACACCACTACACCTTTAAAATAAAAATCGTCTCCCTGCTGATGTGACGCCACATGTTGAAAATCCCCATATTTTGCAGCCCTTCACTACACAGCCTAAAAAGAAAAGAAATGCAAGCACATGGGTAAACTAGGGACCTTTGGAAGCAATAACAAGGATTTTACCACCGCATCATCTTTCAGTATATTGCTACAAGGTACTTCAATATTATTTATGAAATCTCTCAAGACAACGCTCATATACTTTCTACTGAAAATAAAAAAAATTCAATAGTTCTCCGTTCACTCTATGCGGACTTGCGCTTGAACAAACCCAATAAATGCTTACAACATCATGTAATATGATGCATGAAGAGAGATGGTCCAAATCGGTTCACAAAAACACTATTAGTCAAATATTAACTAATCATTAGGAGTTTTAGTATCGCAAAACCATATTACGATCTCACACCGTGGGTGATTACAAGAGAATCCACCTTCCTGTAACGAGGCTAACAATATTCTGTCTTGCAGTTTCAGTCTCACCAACCTTAATTGTTCATAATCAGACTTAGTAAAAAGAATATCATGATTCGGTACAATTTGGATATTTCTTCATGTCTCATTTGTAAATTTTGCTCAATGAACAAATAGAGTGATAACATTTTTGTCTTAGTAAGTTTTAATAAAGACAACTTTTTGCTAAAAAGTTTGTATCTTATGGATACGACGACCCTTTGTTAATTACAAATTCAATAATATGTGTGTTGGCAAGTCACACTAACCTATTTCATAACTTATTTACTTTCCTACTACTAGGGATGAGTTGTTTTTCCCTAAATAGTGGTACCATATCGATACCGATACCGTAATGGTATCATATCAATATCGTACCGACCGATCATAAGCGACATCAATTTTAAGCATCTATCTATATTACATTCGTAATCAATATTTCAAATATCAGTTATATTTTCCATTTTTCTTTAAAAACCCACCAATCTCAATTATGTGAATGTGGTTTTGTTGTGGTTTTGTCAACTTTGTTGCTTCTGGTTTTGTAAGAGTTTTATTGTGACTCTTTGAATTTTTAATTTTTTTTATCCAAAGGTTAAAAAAAATCAATAAATTAGTTATAATCAATGATATGTAACACTCTAAAGTCCTGCCCTGCAAAAAATCAGCAAAAGGATGTTTTTTTTCTATTGCTAAAAATTAAAACGCTAGTTTGAATCTAGTTAAATGCTAAAAAAAAGATCAGATGCTAAAACGGTGTCGACGAGATA
The DNA here is from genome assembly GCF_021521415.1 of Bidens hawaiensis. Lineage (NCBI taxonomy): Eukaryota > Viridiplantae > Streptophyta > Magnoliopsida > Asterales > Asteraceae > Bidens > Bidens hawaiensis. Next base: position 4,816 of record NW_027498147.1, read on the forward strand.
AATTACCGAAATACCGGTACCCTAACGATACCGAACCGGTAGCAACGCGAAAAGTACCGATAACGAATTTGATGAAAAATTGATATCAACCTATCATTGAGTACCACTACCAAACCGTACATAAAGTACCAAACTCGCCATGATTTCACTGTACCGTCATGAATGATCTTACATTGTTTTATTTCATGGTGATGTATAAGAGACTTGAGCATTATATATCTTTTACGAACCTACTTTCGAAATTTCAAACATTCAAAATTTCAGTTATTCAACCTCATGATTTTTAAATATGTATAGTAGATTTCACAGAGCTTATACAAAACATTTTCGAAGTAGTTTCGTTTTCAAAACATGTTCTATAACATAAAAGATGTAGCAAATCTAAAAAAAATAAAGAATCGGACACGTGAAGGCCAATAGACCAAAGATAGGGATGATACCGGTACTGAAAATACTGATACTGAAAACGAGTAAAAGTATAAACGAATATCACACTGATTTTGTCGGTTCAGTACCAGCATCACTGAAAATGCCGAAACTAGATGGTCGAATATCGAAAACTTAAATGTTGTTACCGGTACTGATTGTGTTTGATCGGTGCCGGTTCGGTAGTATCGGTACAAGATTCTTCATCCCTAGTATAAACGAATATACAAAAGAAGAAGGTTTTACACTGTCTGTACCTAATTGGTAACTAGCAACACAAAATAACCAAATAGATCCTAGTCCTGTGTAAGCGTCGTGAAATTAAAAATATCATCGCGTTCTAACTTATTTATACTATACGAATTTCGTTGCAGTATTGTAATGGTAATCTCAAATAATATTAAATTTGAACTTTTCGTGAACACAAAATCCTTTATAATAAGTTTTAAGACTGTATGAATAATGTAAATAATGATGCTCTCTTTATTTCATGAGAAGTATAAGAGTACTGTAAAAAACGAATTACAAGAAATGTAAATTAAACATTACTTAAAACGTAAAAGATTTGTACAACGTCCTTAACATGAACAAAGGTAATTGTAGTGTCAGCTAAACTTCGTGTTTGGCACGGGTCCTTAAAACAAATTTTGCGCCTCCATAAGACGAGTATGCCTGTTTCTTAGGCCTTAGGGTATGACAGTTAGAATACTCAAAATAGTACGAGTGTGTCCATAAATTAATATAATTAACTGCGTACAAAGAGTCAGTGAAAAAATCCAGCAAATTTTTCCAACAGAAAATCAATGCTTCACAGGAATTTGCAAAACAAGAAGAAAGAAACATTCATATTCGAATTCGTATTCTTATTCTTATTATTAAGAACTTAGAAACTTTTATTGAGTTACAGACTTTATGAACCTAAAGCCCTTTTAGCTTTTAACATATTCTAGTCATAATCCTCTCTTAGTAGGATTTTTAGATTTATAATGCTTAAGACTACACTTCTTTAAAAGTTAAACCAAGAAAGATAACAATATGATGCTCATGGACCTCCCATTTGTGCCGTCGGGGATTTGAGCAACTTCTTTAGTGAGTTAATGATACTCTTAAAAGTTGGCCGTTGAGTCGGGTCACTGTTTCAAAGCACAAAACGTTGTTTAGAAAACTACGTACGAGCTATACACATGATCACAGGATTAAAGGTACGGATTCTTACTCAGCCCAACAGGATTCCATGAGAGAAGTTAAAGCCGGAGGTGTGTTGATAGGTATTGTAACACCCCAACCCGGAGCAGGCTGACGTGTCACTATTACAGATATCATAGACCAAACAAAACCATTTAAATGAAATGAAAAGAATCCCATGGCAACCAAAAGAGTTAAAAACACTGAAAGAAATTCTAAGTCAAATTTATTAAATGCTTAAATAAAAGAAAATTAAATCAAGTCCCTATTCTTGAGCTTCATTTTACTCTCATTACTGATCTCCCCGATTTCCCGAATTACCTGTTAGCAAATAAGACAGACACAAACAAGAAAATACGGCTGAGCCAAAAATTGCCCAGTAACGGAGAGAACAATAGTACAGGTAAATGCATACATAAAACAAAACACATACTGAAATAAAACTGAAACTATTGCGGATATAAAACCACGTTTTAGACCGAACTATAATTAAATGCGAAACATAATCCGATACACGATCGGGACGTAATCTGAATATACTCAAATTTAATCAAATGCAGATACGCATATCAAAACGGACCAGAAATATAGCGAAACAAAATATAATTACTAAAATACACGACGATGATGTTAAAATAAATAGGTCGTGTAATACGGAAGCACCCAGAGCCTAAACAGAGGGGTACACAGCTAGCTAGTCCATGCACCAAAGAGACGGTGTGGGTGGCGTGCACACATTGTTCCATCTCAAACAGGAGTCAGGAGTCAGGAGTCGGAGCTAAGATCGATCTATACGCCTCTAAGTGGCCAAGGTACTACATGAGTACTTTCAGAGACGCCGTGAACTTTGATTACGCACTGTCACGATAAGTGCCATGTCGTTGACGCCCCAACGACAAGTCAGAAATGCTCGGGTAACAGAGTACTGAACTAAAGTCGTATAACTAAAAGATATTTAAACAGGAACATGCAATAATGAATTCAAAATATCTATAACCTATTGCATGCTACAAAATTAATATAACCATATCGTACGAATAAACCGAACTAGATAACAAAAATCCGCACTACGAAGTGACGGACATCGAATATAAAATGGACTAGAACCAATACTATGAGTGAAGAAAAACAGAATCCGTACAACAAAGTAGCGGACTATAATTAATACTAAGAGTAACAAAAACAGAAACCGTACTATGAATTAACAAGAAACAGAATCCGTACCTTAAACAAAAGTGAAAACCAGAGTAAAGTCAATGTTGTCCGCCAATTGTATAAGAACCTATGGTTTATTTACATTTTAATTTAGATATACGAACATAAATTACGATGCATGATTCGTTGATTTTTTTCCTGGGATGACTCTTTTAAGAATCCATAAAACGTTTTTGGTCATATGCTTATTTCGGTGGTTTATATAAGATTATTACAGCTTTCAAAAAAAAAAATAACAAGTACCAATAAGTAAATATTGAACTTTAATTCTCTACCTCATTATAAAGGAATAAAGTAACTGGATTCGAAATATTATTTATTCATTTACTTATAATCACAAAGACTTTCATGTTTAATTTATTCATAAAACATCCAAGTTTCAGATTTTGATTTAAAGTCATACGTACAGGCTGCCATATATATCATTATGGTGCTTCTGTTAACTTTAGCCTATATACATTAACATGCACGTGAACACTACAACCTATTAAATTTTAATCTGAAAATAGTCAGTTAGCAAGCAACACACGTGAACCCTTTTCCTCTTTTCTTTAATAACATGCATGGGTTATCAATAAGTATAGTTTCTATTTAAACAATTTTTTTCTATAGCCGGAACAAATCAACGATCATACGCCCACATCCGAACAACTAAATTAGGCATACATGCCAGAGGAAAAGGAGCGGACGGTTACCTTAGCTGTCAAACAAGTCGGTGATGTACGTAAACGTGACAGCGACTAAATCGGTTTCTCTCAACAAAACAAATCGAAGGCGGAACTTGAACGGTGGTGGTACGTGATGCGGATGGTGACTTACTCGTGGAGGGAGAACGGTGGTCGGTGCTTGAGGGAACCAGAAACGAGTGGCAGTGCACGGCTTATGCCGCCGAAACTAAATGCAAACTAACGAAAACGGCGTTGGTGTCTGACTTGCAGCGGGCGTTGGTGGTAGTGATCAGGCGATGGTTTCTTGCTAGCGCATCAATGGATGGAGGTTGTGCGGTTATTATGAGCAAGGAGAGTTTTTATAGGAATATATATTGCCGATTAGAAATTTGAATTAAAGGTTTCGTCATCCAGATTTTTTTTTAGACTAGTTTGTTGACACAATCTAGACTTATTAATAGGAAAAGATTAAGTCAAAGCATTCAAATTATCTTTGTGTGGAATAAAACACGTGCCGATCGAATATTTGATTATATTCATGTTTCTATGTGACGTACTTTATTTAAATTATTAATTGTTTCCTCGTAATAGATTCTAATTGAAACATAAAAAAAATATCAAAACTCAAATATAAGTATTCGTATACAATTTCTAAAATTTTAGAGTTATTAGACTATTACTATCTTAGAAGCATTCCGGGTTATTATAATTATACTCCCCTATAAAAAAAATTTCGTCCTCGAAATTTATAAGACGGTGACACATACTTTCGGATATCACGGAAACGAAACAAACTTAAACTTTCATAAATTCAGACATGACAATTGCAAAGTCTCAGAAGCAAATATTGGGACATATAAAACAGAATTCATATGAAATCAAAACCATCCAAACTGAAATCACCAAGTGCTAAAATGGAAATAAATACGGATATTGGGAACGAATTGTATCCTCCATTTCCCATGTAGCTTCTCGTTCAGAATGGTTCTTCCAAAGAATCTTAACGAACGGAATAGTTTTCTTGCGCATAATGCGTTCTTGACGATCAAGAATAGCTTCAGGTTCTTCTTCAACAGATAAATCCTCGCGAATCTGATGGAGCGGATAGGTAACAACATGTAACGGGTGATAATTATACCCCCTAAGAAGAGATACGTGAAAGACCCTATGCACATGAGATAACTGAGGTGGTAAAGCCAAACGATAAGAGATTTCGCCAACTCTTTCAAGAATTTCAAACGGTCCGATGAATCTTGGGCTAAGTTTTCCCTTGATTCCAAAACGTTGAACGCCTCTACAAGGTGAAACTCGCAAGAATACCCGATCACCGACATTAAATTCCAAAGCTCGACGATGTCGGTCTGCATAGCTCTTCTGTCGACTCTGAGCCTCTTTTAGCTTCTCACGAGCAATGATAACTTTCTCATTTGTAATCTGTACCAACTCGGGCCCTTCAATAATTTTCTCACCAACCTCATCCCAACAATTAGGGGCTCTACACTTACGACCATATAAAAGCTCGAATGGCGCCATACCGATGCTAGCTTGCCAACTATTATTGTAGGCAAACTCAACCAGACTTAAATACTCGTCCCAGTTTCCACTCCACTCTAAGGCACATGCTCGAAGCATATCTTCGAGTGTCTGAATGGTACGTTCTGACTGACCGTCATTCTGATGATGAAACGCGGTACTGAATCTCAATCTAGTACCCCATGCGGCCTGCAACCCCTTCCAAAAACGCGAAGTGAAACGTGGGTCTCGATCACAAACAATAGAGACGGGGGTGCCATGGAGTCTCACAATCTCTCGAGTAAAAATATCGGATAACTTACTGACTGAGAATCCTTTTTGAATCGGAAGAAAGTGAGCCGATTTTGACAAACGATCGACTACAACCCAAATAGCATCATTTCTTTTGAACGTTTTAGGTAGTCCGGTAATAAAATCCATTGAGATATCATCCCACTTCCATACCGGAATGTCAAGTGTCTGAAGTAAACCCCTAGCTCTTTGATGCTCAGTTTTAACTTGCTGACAAGTAAGGCATCTGCTGACATAACTGGCCACGTCCTCTTTCATACCGCTCCACCAAAAATGTTGACGAAGATCCCGATACATCTTTGTGGATCCGGGGTGGATTGAGAACGGTGAACTGTGAGCCTCGGCTAACAACGACTCCCGTAGGGTGGAATCGCTAGGAACACATAACTGTTTCCCACACCAAACTACGCCATGCTCGTATTCTCTGAATTCTGACTGTTTACCAACCTCCAAATTCTGTATAATTGCCCAAATTTCTCCGTCTTCATATTGCGCACTCTTGATTCGAGAAATTAGATCAGGCTCAATCTGAAATCTGGCTAGATATCCATTGGTATCACCAAAATGGAGACCAATACCCAATCTATCCAGATCATTGAGGATATGAGGTTGCAGCTAAAAAGAATTTATCGTTCCGGAACTCTTCCGACTAAGAGCATCGGCTACAACGTTTGCCTTCCCCGGATGATACTGTATGATAGCGTCGTAATCTTTTAGAAGTTCTAACCAACGTCTCTGCCTCATGTTCAGTTCCTTCTGAGTGAAGATATATTTCAAGCTCTTATGATCAGTGAAAATATCGCAAGTCTCTCCATTATTAGCTCTATGGCTAAGCTGAGGGCAATCTCTAATTCTAGGTGTTGCATCTCCACACTTGAAGCAAAGGCCTTCGGCTCTGTGACATAGACTCTTATGTGGCTTCCCACAAGTGGCACAAGGAGGGTCGCGGTTAGGTGGCGGGTTCTGTTGAGTTTGGTTTTGATTTCCTCCATTTTGAGACTGATTGTTATAATTCTTGTTTGAGCGTTGTCTACTGTTTCGGGGTACCAATGATTGATCATCAACATGAGAAGAAGATTGGTTAGGATCACTTTCCCTTGGGCGCTTGCGATCATCATTAGACGCCTTCTAACGGTGTTTCTTATCATTATCAAGGTTCTTAACCGCATACACTATCTCGTTTATGTCATTAAAACGGAGGTTTAGGATAAACTTTCTATCACGATCACATGTGGCCCACTTGAAATGATTGGTTTGTTGCTCTTGAGTACCTACAGTCTGGCCCAGAAAACTAACCAGACGACAGAAACGGTTCTTAAACTCTACGATTGGCTCATCGTCTTCTTGAACAATATAAGAATACTCCCTCAGATATTCACTACGATCGGCATCGGTAAAATACTGCTGATAAAACAGGGTGCGAAAATCATTCCAAGCAAGTGTGGCAGCATAATTATCTCCTCCACGCGCAGCCTTCAGTGTTTTCCACCATCTATGAGCATCATCTTCGAGCTTCTAAGCAGCTAGCCGAACCTTAAACACATCTTCGACACCTAGCACTTCGAACAGTTTCTCGATACGTGCGATCCAGTTTTCAGCTTCTACCAGAGAACTAGCGATACTAAAGGATTTCGGCTTTTGCTTTTGAAAACGCTCAAGCCAGACATGAATACCAACAGGAGGATTGTTGCCTCCGGCTTTGTTGCCTCCGGCGTTGTTGCCACCCGCGTTGTTGCCACCAGCGTTGTTCCCACCGGCATTGTTTTGCTGCAACTGTTGTTTGATGTTAGGGACTATTTCCGCAAAAGCTGCATTGACGGCGTTAGTAACAAGGGTCGCAAGAGGAGGGTCGTTTCCAGCATCATTCTCGTTTTGGCGATTCACACGTCTTCTAGGAGGCATCTGGAAGTAAGGTAACGTATGAATTGAACGATAAGGATTTACGGAATACGCGGAAGACGAAAAGGAAAATCCTAACTCGACGTCTACCCATTAACTCACATTTTTAATTATTTTCGTCTAAGTTTTCTACAAGAAAGAGCCTGGGCTCTGATACCATAACTGTAACACCCCAACCCGGAGCAGGCTGACGTGTCACTATTACAGATATCATAGACCAAACAAAACCATTTAAATGAAATGAAAAGAATCCCATGGCAACCAAAAGAGTTAAAAACACTGAAAGAAATTCTAAGTCAAATTTATTAAATGCTTAAATAAAAGAAAATTAAATCAAGTCCCTATTCTTGAGCTTCATTTTACTCTCTTCACTGATCTCCCCGATTTCCCGAATTACCTGTTAGCAAATAAAGACACAAACAAGAAAATACGGCTGAGCCAAAAATTGCTCAGTAACGGAGAGAACAATAGTACAGGTAAAGGCATACATAAGACAAAACACATACTGAAATAAAACTGAAACTATTGCGGATATAAAACCACGTTTTAGACCGAACTATAATTAAATGCGAAACATAATCCGATACACGATCGGGACGTAATCTGAATATACTCAAATTTAATCAAATGCAGATACACATATCAAAACGGACCAGAAATATAGCGAAACAAAATATAATTACTAAAATACACGACGATGATGTTAAAATAAATAGGTCGTGTAATACGGAAGCACCCAGAGCCTAAACAGAGGGGTACACAGCTAGCTAGTCCATGCACCAAAGAGACGGTGTGGGTGGCGTGCACACATTGTTCCATCTCAAACAGGAGTCAGGAGTCAGGAGTCGGAGCTAAGATCGATCTATACGCCTCTAAGTGGCCAAGGTACTACATGAGTACTTTCAGAGACGCCGTGAACTTTGATTACGCACTGTCACGATAAGTGCCATGTCGTTGACGCCCCAACGACAAGTCAGAAATGCTCGGGTAACAGAGTACTGAACTAAAGTCGTATAACTAAAAGATATTTAAACAGGAACATGCAATAATGAATTCAAAATATCTATAACCTATTGCATGCTATAAAATTAATATAACCATATCGTACGAATAAACCGAACTAGATAACAAAAATCCGCACTACGAAGTGACGGACATCGAATATAAAAATGGACTAGAACCAATACTATGAGTGAAGAAAAACAGAATCCGTACAACAAAGTAGCGGACTATAATTAATACTAAGAGTAACAAAAACAGAAACCGTACTATGAAGTAACAAGAAACAGAATCCGTACCTTAAACAAAAGTGAAAACCAAAGTAAAGTCAATGTTGTCCGCCAATTGTATGAGAACCTATGGTTTATTTACATTTTAATTTAGATATACGAACATAAATTATGATGCATGATTCGTTGATTTTTTTCCTGGGATGACTCTTTTAAGAATCCATAAAACGTTTTTGGTCATATGCTTATTTCAGTGGTTTATATAAGATTATTACAGCTTTCAAAAAAAAAATAACAAGTACCAATAAGTAAATATTGAACTTTAATTCTCTACCTCATTATAAAGGAATAAAGTAACTGGATTCGAAATATTATTTATTCATTTACTTATAATCACAAAGACTTTCATGTTTAATTTATTCATAAAACATCCAAGTTTCAGATTTTGATTTAAAGTCATACGTACAGGCTGCCATATATATCATTATGGTGCTTCTGTTAACTTTAGCCTATATACATTAACATGCACGTGAACACTACAACCTATTAAATTTTAATCTGAAAATAGTCAGTTAGCAAGCAACACACGTGAACCCTTTTCCTCTTTTCTTTAATAACATGCATGGGTTATCAATAAGTATAGTTTCTATTTAAACAATTTTTTTCTATAGCCGGAACAAATCAACGATCATACGCCCACATCCGAACAACTAAATTAGGCATACATGCCAGAGGAAAAGGAGCGGACGGTTACCTTAGCTGTCAAACAAGTCGGTGATGTACGTAAACGTGACAGCGACTAAATCGGTTTCTCTCAACAAAACAAATCGAAGGCGGAACTTGAACGGTGGTGGTACGTGATGCGGATGGTGACTTACTCGTGGAGGGAGAACGGTGGTCGGTGCTTGAGGGAACCAGAAACGAGTGGCAGTGCACGGCTTATGCCGCCGAAACTAAATGCAAACTAACGAAAACGGCGTTGGTGTCTGACTTGCAGCGGGCGTTGGTGGTAGTGATCAGGCGATGGTTTCTTGCTAGCGCATCAATGGATGGAGGTTGTGCGGTTATTATGAGCAAGGAGAGTTTTTATAGGAATATATATTGCCGATTAGAAATTTGAATTAAAGGTTTCGTCATCCAGATTTTTTTTTAGACTAGTTTGTTGACACAATTTAGACTTATTAATAGAAAAAGATTAAGTCAAAGCATTCAAATTATCTTGGTGTGGAATAAAACACGTGCCGATCGAATATTTGATTATATTCATGTTTCTATGTGACGTACTTTATTTAAATTATTAATTGTTTCCTCGTAATAGATTCTAATTGAAACATAAAAAAAATATCAAAACTCAAATATAAGTATTCTACTTATACAACTTAAATAATTTCAAACTCACAGAACCTCCCAAACTAGAAGCAAAGACAACCTCCCTACACATGGGTTGTCAGCCGCACCACAAACCAAAATTAAATAGATAAACTAAGAGGTTGTTTGTGATGATTCTATTAATCAATAAGTATTAAGTGTGCTTGGTTCATCATAATAACACATCTGAATCGGTCAATAAATCCTAACCCATTAAGCTTCAAAATATACCTAAATGAAAATTATACCCCTCCGTTACTTCACATGTGTTCATAACATTCGGTCTGCCAGTTACACACAACATCCTCCACCACCAATATTCACCACTACATAAGCATACTCAACGTTGGCTAAACACTTACTGCTCATAGTCTCTTAATCATTCAGACCTCTTATTGATTCATATTTACCGATGCAGAGTTGTCAAACAGCCTTTAACTTGTGTATAAAAAGTAGAAAGGGCCAATTGATATTTCTACATTGATTTTAATTTAAAAATAAAAAACAAAAAAAAAAAGAAAGAAAGACAGAAAAGAAGCTCATGGTTAGGCTAAAAAATGCTTTTCATGCGGCACTGGGGAGGATTTTCAGGGACTCAGGCGATTAGGTCACCTCCTAATCAGGGATCACGAATGAACCAAAATCGACGAGTAAACCAGAAACTTGAAATATGCTAACCTGCTTACCTAAACTATGCCGCAAACAATTTGTTTGACATTAGTTGATATCTACTAATCCATTAATTTTTAATTATATTTCTATTTTTTTTCTTGTTATAAAGTGATTTGAAAACTACAATAGTAAGAAATGTATTTAAATATTCCAAGTGTAGCTTTTAACAAATCAAAGGTTATACTTGATATTGCATGGGCAATATGTGGCCGGATACAATATAAAGTTTTATAGTCGGATATGAACATAAAATTACCAATATCCGTTTTAAACCCGTCTTATATATAGTCATCCTTGCTCCTACAATTTTCATATTAGCAATCTCAAATCACCGTCGTTAGTGATGACGATTGTTATCACCCAAATAATACAGAAAAATAAATACTACAAATGTATGGTCCATATGACAATTAATTGCTTATTCGACAAAGAATATGTAAAAAAATATAAATAAATAACCTTAGCATAAAGACGACCAAACTTTGACTCTATAGGTAATTTTATAATATTTTCGGTGGTACCAATTATAGTAAGATACCCCAAATAAATTAATTATTAAAATATGTTTATTGGCTACCTACCAAGGAGAAAGCCTAAGAAACCAGCATGAATTAATTTATTTAATTGTAATATACACATTTACTGATAAGAACACTGTCGTTTTGACCATTTTTATTGATCCTTTTAAGAGTAACTTACCTCTTTAGGATTCTTGAAGGGTTGTTGGTTTCTATGCTTACTTTTTTAGGTAAAACATGAATGTAAATTCTAACCATTGTATTGGAAGACCATTATTATTGTATCATATATTTAATCAAACATTTACTATCTTATCCTAATGGATTATAAAGTTATATTTTGATCATAGATTTGTAATATATATATATATATATATACACACACGCACACACACACACACACATACACTAGTAGGAAACTCATGCGATGTTGTAGCAACACCAATCTACAACAGTATACTCGTTGTTTTTTGTTAATTTGTCAATTATTTTGTGATATATTGTATAGTAGTTATGTTAGGAGAAACTACTTTGCATTGTGGCGGACATTCAGTTGGTATTGGTGCTATTCTTGTTAACTACCCATCTCATTAACTGCTTTATTAATCAGTTGGTATTGCAACGGGTCGTCTTTTCTCAAAAAGTTAAATGGATCATATTAAAGAATTTAATAGCGTAGTCAATAAACTACTTATTTACCGTATTAGTATTCCAATTCAAGTTATGTTATTGAAAACTTCAAATAACATTAAGTTATAAAATTAATAATAGCCTTTAAACTTTTAGAATTACTTAAAACTCTTTATTCGTTATTTCCATATTAAGACCTAAATCTAAGTTATACCAAGAAGTTAAAACTCATTTTAGCATATAGAGGTGTGACTGCACGATGCAACGGCAACACGTAAAGGTTGTTAACAATTCAAGCTAAGTTGAGCAAAGCCTAGCTTGAGCTCGACTTGATCTTCATACCAAGCTGGCTCGGGTAAGCTCAAAATAAAATTTTATACTAATTTGCTCGACTCAAATTTGGCTCGACTTTACAAGTTAGTTTATTAAAAGGGACAAACAAATAACTATTTTTACCAAATGGCTAAAAACGAATTTTTACTTAACCAAAGGAATGAGTTTGCAAGTTGCACAATTTTTTTATTATTATTGCACAAGGGCTTACCTTGCCTTTATAAAGTAGGCTGTACCTCTACTTTTGTCCCTTTATCGATGTGAAACAAATGAACAACGGTATTGATTAACTCTTTGGGGGAAGCAAGGGGCCATTTTATTGCCATCATCCCAGCTTTCTTTCTCATCCGATTTAGGATGGGCAAAAATGTAAAAACTCCAAGAGATTTGTTAATCTAATGGGTTTTGAATTTTGAAGGCTTTAGAGGATTTTACCTTGTGTTTTAATATTCGTAATCCCTTGAATGTTTAAATTTATTAAAAAAAAAGTTTTCCACCTCACACACGTGCGCACACATATATAGGCGCAAGTTCTCATACTAAACATAAAACATGTAAGATTGTGTGAAGTGGTCCTAGGCAATTGATCACACTTAATCAACAAATACAAAATATGTAGTGACGCTTTTGTAAATATAATCAAAACATATTAGCAATTTAGCATAATATAAGCCATATAGGGTCAGCAACTTTCGGGTGCAATCCAATCAAACCAAGACCCGGCCAAGACTGCCTGACCTAGTCATCATTTGTTAAGGTCTCGGTCTTGGTTATCAGTGAATTTTCGTGTTTGGTCCAAACTCAAGAAAACCTGATTTTGGCATTTAACCTTTTCTAACCTAATATAATAATATACAAGGGTGTTTCTACAACAAAGCAATCCATCTCAAGACAATACTACGCGAGCAAATATACTTAGATAGCGTTTGGTATGAAGTAATGGTAGACGGAATGGAATGGATCATCCTAAAGGAATAAAATAAACATGTTTGGTTGTCTTCATCAATAGAATAAATTATTACTAAGGAATGAAAATCCTTCTATATATAACATTTTTCATTCTTTAATGAGAGGTGCTTTTTTTACATTCCTTCAAGGAATGTAATGAAATGATTAACAATAATAATAATTATTATTATTATAGTATAACTATTATTTAATTATAATAATTATTATATCGCATTATGTTATTATCGTTCCATTAACTAAAAAAAATGTGTGTATATATAGTTTAGTATTTAATAATAAAATAATAATAAAGTGTTTATTCATTTCATTTCTATGTGTTAACCAAACAAGATAATGGAATGGTAATGATTCATTTCATTCTTTTGTTCATCTCATTCCATTCTTTATTTCATTCATTTATTCATTCGATTACCTCATACCAAACAGATATTGTTTGTTTCATCTAATTTGTATGCTGCTCATGGATACGAATGAGCCAAAATTAACAACTAGAGACAAACAAATGAATGATATCACAAAATATCATATATTTTTACAACCGATCCAAGTGTTCATCAACTTCAATTTTATTGAGGAATTAAGTTTCTAGTTTGGTCGACTTTATAATTCGGTCCTAGGCTAACCCGGCAAACTCTTGGGTTTCATTTTCTAGAAAATTCGGTTCGGTCCAGTTTTAACCGGGTGCACACCCCTACCGAATAAAATTTTGGTTATTTTATGAAATCAACCTAATGCATTTACTTGTAGACCAAATACGATTTCACAATATACATTGATATAAGTTAGGAGTAGGGCTGTAAGCGAACCGAACGTCCAGTGGACGTCCGGGCGTTCGTTCGGCAAGAAGTTCGTTTATGTTCGTCCGTTTAATAAACGAACCGGACATGGACAAAAAAATTTCGTTAGGTAAGCTTAACGGACGAACATGGACAAGGCCCAAGTCCGTTCGATAGTGTTCGTGAACGTCCGGTAACGTTCGTCCGATTACGTCCGGTATCGTTAGTGTTTAGATCTATCCAGTATTGTAATTTAATTCTGGAATTTCTAGTGTTATCAATAACACTTTTATATCACTACACATGTCTGATGTCTCTTATATTATAGTGATCCACTTTATGTTAATATTATTAAGTGTTAAATATATTTGGGTGTTATATGGTGTAATTCCATATTTATATGTGAAGTTGTTTAAATTTATGTTTGGTATTAATATGTAACCGTTTATATTTGTCCATTAATGTTCGTTGTCCATTAATGTTCACGTGTTCGTTTGTCCATTAATATCCATTAGTGTCAGTTTGTCCATTATTGTCCGTTAACGTCCGTTTAAATTATTAACGGACGGACACGGACAAACTCAATTTCTTAATGGACGGACACGGACATGAATTTTCGTTCGGTAGAGTGTTCGTGAACCGTCCGTTTGTCTGTCAAAAGTTTAACGGACGGACACGGACATGCTCTCGTCCGGTCCGGTCCGGTCCATTTACACCCCTAGTTAGAAGGTGTCAATTGACGTACGGATTGTGATTACTTGTAGCCCAAGACTAGCGTCATGGCGTCATCAAGTGAAATATAACTTGATGACAAGTTAGGCGGTGCCCCTTGGTGAGTCAACGGGTTGGGCTCTTGAGGAAATGATCTTTGAAACGCCTGGAATGACTTTAATTAAAGTTTGCTATCAACTTTGAAGTTCGGTAGTAAACTAAAGGTCGGTAGTGACTTTGATATTCGGTACAACTTTCAGTAGTGAAACTAAAGGTCGGTAGCGGCTTTGAAACTTCAGTAATTGTCACATCAGCTACTAAAAACAGTTTCTAATATTGAATGTAATTGCTACTAAAAACTTTAATAATTGCTTCTATAACATTGCAACATTTCACCCCCAACCTTAGTGATTCAACATCTATATGAGAAAATAGATCACTTGGTATAATTTCATATGTCAAATCATACTTTAAATTTCATAAAATATAATTCTGGTTTGGAAATTACCTTTTGTTTTATTCGATAACTGATTTCGTAATACGTGAAATACATTAATCAGAAAGTGAGCATACGACCCAGAAAAATATTCAAGTCATATACCTCTCACATTTTCTGGAAAAATCGATTTCGATATGGTTTTGGCCTGACCCACATAAGTGGCTTCATAAATATCTATTACGTTTCGCATGTTCAACCTTTTTGGCAAGTATATATCTATGGATTGGATGTTAAAGTTTTATTTTAATAAATTTTTGCTTTCCGAAAATAAGTAATGGATTGGAGGATTAATCCTATTGTGTTAGTGGAAACCAAAGGCAGGAGCCAATCGAATTATATTGTACGACTTTAACATAAACTATTACTTCTTTGGAAAGAGCAACATCATTTGTTTATACTTTATTCACTATTATGTATTTAATTGTACGCATATTAAAAAAAAGTTTGAAAGTGCGGTTTTTATAAAAGATGGGCTGGTTATGCATCATTCAGTAAATAAATATAAACACATATAGTACGTTATAATAATAACACATTATTATTCTATATTTTTTTTCAGCAAGGAATATGAAGAATTTAGAAGAAAATTATGTATGTATGGAATTAACTTTTTAAAGTATAAACAAAACTAATGGTATTGAAAGTTAAAAAAAATGATAACAAAACTTTTGGTGGCCGTTCCCACTTTGATGGGGGTGGTAAGATGGTTAGGAGGTCACAGTGTATAAATATTTTGTTGTTAAAAAGAATAGAAAATGGTGTGAGTGTGAGTAAAGATTAAAGAACGACATCAATACTTGCATGTGCTGTTGGGCTGGTACAAGTGGAGAAATAAACATATCTGTTGGGCTGGTAGCCTGGTACCATTGACAAAGTTTGAATGGCAAGATAAGACACAAAACACAGATAGAGTTTATTAGGCTATGTGTAGTGGGCGTGGGCTTGGGCGAATTATGGGCGCAAAGGGGCGAGAACACCGCCCCCTGGCGATATGTGGGTGAATTGGGGCGGGGGCGGGGTTCTGTTGTCGCCTGGAAGAGATGAAGATTATTATTATTATATTATATATTATTATTATATTCCTATTGTGTGTATATATGTATATGTATATATGTTGTGTGTGATATATATATATATGCATGTGTTGTGTGTGTGTATATATATGTATGTATATGTATATATGTTGTGTGTGTGTATATATGTATATGTATATGTATATATGTTGTGTGTGTGATATATATGTATATGCAAAATGAATCCTAGAAACAACCCGAACCAACCGAACCACCCATTCTCTCCTTTCGGTCAACACCATGATTCGCAAAACCAACCGAACGTGAACTTACAATGGAACCCGTTGAACCTAAACCAACCGAGCTATCCGTTTCAATTTCCCGACCCGAACCTAAACATGTACGCCAATCGAGCTATATGTTTTTTTATATTTTTAGTTATGTATTTTTTTTTGGTATTTCTTTTTAATTTTAATGTATTTTTATTTAATTATTTGAATAAATTGGTTTTTATTTAATTAGTTTAATTATAAAAATAAAATAATAAAAAAAATACTGTTGGTCCAACTTGTAGCCCCTACACCACTACACTCCAAAAACAAATTTCCACTCCATGCTGACTGGGCGCCACGTGTCACAATTCGCCCCAAATTGTAAGCCCTCCACTACACATGGCCTTAGGGGTGTGCAAATTACCCGTCATAACCGCAAACCGAACCATAACCGACATAACCGAACAGATTTTAACCGATAACCTATATAATCGATGGGCCGGTGCAATGAATTTTTGAAAACAGCCAAATGTGGGTCGGTTTTGGTTAATGTTAATTTCAAACCCGCCATAACCGAACCGACCCATTTATGTAACTTTCACACTTATTGTTAGTCCGTTACAGAAAAAAGTTCTCCATACCTACTATGATTTAGGCCAATAATAATAATATTGGTGATATTGGTTACCATATTCATTCTTATGTTCCATAATTGTCGATCTAAATTTCCATTTCAATTATTTAATATGCCAATTAGATATGTATATTTCATAAATTGCAGTAAAAAAGAAAAAAATATATTTGAATTCCCCAATACAATTAGCGGCTATCAGTGTTCACAATCATACGGAAGGATTGTTTATTTTAATCACGCTTAACCGATCATAACTGACTCGTTATAACCGTTAAAACCGATTAACCGAAACTGTCATGACGGATCGGTTATGGTTATGGTTATCTATTAACCGTTATATCGGTTATGGTTATGGGTTTGGCCAAAAACCGCCCCAAACCGACCCATGCACACCCCTAGAGTTTATATAAGGATTAAAGATCTCTTTCAAAAGGTATGACTCTTGCAAAAATGGTAATTGCACACTTGATATCCAACATACAAAAGTCTACACCCACCGAATATATCTGGAAAAGGTGTTGCAAAAGTGGACAAGACCAACCATAACGTTCAGAAACAACATAGATTAGACTAGGTAATATAGGCGTCCACGACCGATGGAAAGATCATGAGATCGACCATGGATGCCCCATT